>NC_084621.1:53449477-53721977 GCF_033978795.1 Nerophis ophidion | reverse complement strand
GTAATGTGAAAGTGCGTGTGTATGTATGTACTGTATTTGACTCTATTTGTGTATGTATGTGGGAGCATCCCTATGTGTGCGCGTATGATTAAATATGCGTATTTATTTGTATGCCTATAAATAATTGTGTACACATGTATGTGTGTTTGTATGTATTTGGCATATTTGGCTCACATTTTAGAGCGGAAGCCAAAGTACGGCCACAGTAACCCAGTGAGCCCAACTCAAAATAACAGGTGCGGTACCCTGGGAACAAGGGACCACTGCCCCCGTGCAGGCAGGCAGACTGGCCAGGGACAGAACCCCCAGAACCAGGCCCATCATGCCGCCAGGCAGCCCAGCAGCAGGCCAGTGACAGATGCTCTCGGCAGAGAACAAGGCACAGGAGTAGCAGGAGACAGCCAGCCCCCCAAGCCAGCGAGAGACCATACCCCGCACGGGGAGAAGAAACGAGACGCCCCGTCCTGAGGGGCCCAGAAACTCCCTGCAGCCGTATGGGAAGACCGTGCCGCCCCGCATGCAACTGTGCCCCCACGAGCCTAACCCCTCCACCCCAGAAGAGCATGTGGGGGCCCACCCGAGGCCACCCCTCTCAATTTGGCCGCAACAGGACTGCCCAGCATGGAGCCACTGTAACCTGCAGCCCCCAAAGATGGAGATGGAACATCCAGCAACTGTCCCAGCAGAAAAAAAAAAGAGGAAGAAAGGAGGAAATCACAGACACGCTGTCACACAAGGCCACTAACCTTGACAATCTGCAATGTGAATAGTCATGAAAATAAAGAAAACACCTTGAATGAGAAGGTGTTTCCAAACTTTTGGCCTGCAATGTAGATAAATGCTTTTTTCAGATGCATTGTTAGAAAACAACAGTATATTAGCATGTGGTACTAGCAAAAAAAAAAAAAAATCACAGCTCTTGTGCATCTTCCCTTTTTATGGCTGGTCACGTCAAGAACAAAGCCTGCAGGCTAGTAATTAGTGCTGGAGCGAGCTCAACAAGAAGAGGTGAACTCCTCATTTGCACCAAGACTTCACGTAGTCGTGAACTTTATTACAATAATAAGGAGACTCTGTTCTTGACATATGCTTCACTTGCATTTATTTAAACTGATCAACATATATTCCAGATAAAAAATGTAAATAAGTGTTACGTGATATGTCAAAGAAGAGTGTATGTGGGAGGAAACACGATTAAGAATATGTTCTCATTCAAGCAACAAGCAAAAGGGACAATGAGCCATTGACAAGTACGCATTCGTGTCTTTCTCTTTCTTTTGCCGTGAAGCAGTCGTCGTTTGGGGCTGAAGTGTATCTGCACCATAATCCTCTGACTCTTACCATCTAAAGTCAGCCAAAGCTGAAAATCCCCAATGATAACCTGTCATAGTCTTGCCTTAAATCCTACTCAGTTGGCTTGGTTTTTGAGGCTTGTTGACAGTTCATTGATATTTTGGAGGACTTATGCTTGCTGTGCGGATGCATGCTTAGGTGTCACGCTCGTGGTGCATTGTGATGCGGGATTTAGTTCTCCCCAGGGATGCAAAAGACACTCCGGATGACAACGTAAAGGTAAGATCATTTAATAACTCAGACATAGTACAAAACGGGCAGAAATAAACAAAAGAAACGTGTGCCGAACGAACGGGAAGCTAATGCTAACACTTAGCATAGATTCAGGAAACACTAGAGCAGGGTGCCGAACGCACGGGAGGCTAATGCTAACAGTTAGCACAGATTCAGGAATCAGAAACAAGAACGCGATTGTTGCTTACTGCAAAACAATGGACCCAGGCCGACTGACGGGAGAGTGTTACAATGTATGGGTTTCACCCGGTGGGATTTGAGGGGTGCACCCCTCAAATCCCTCAAATCCCACCGGGTGAAACCCATACATTGTAACAGAGAGGACAGGCTTAAGTAACGAAAGTAATTACAACACAGGTGCGCGTCCGGAAACAAGTGGCAGGTGAAACTAATAAGTAATTATGGTGACAGAACATACAAAGAGGGCTTCACGGTGGCAGAGGGGTTAGTGCGTCTGCCTCACAATACGAAGGTCCTGCAGTCCTGGGTTCAAATCCAGGCTCGGGATCTTTCTGTGTGGAGTTTGCATGTTCTCCCCGTGAATGCGTGGGTTTCCTCCGGGTACTCCGGCTTCCTCCCACCTCCAAAGACATGCACCTGGGGATAGGTTGATTGGCAACACTAAATTGGCCCTAGTGTGTGAATGTGAGTGTGAATGTTGTCTGTCTATCTGTGTTGGCCCTGCGATGAGGTGGCGACTTGTCCAGGGTGTACCCCGCCTTCCGCCCGATTGTAGCTGAGATAGGCGCCAGCGCCCCCCGCGACCCCGAAAGGGAATAAGCGGTAGAAAATGGATGGATGGATGGAACATACAAAGAAGTGCAACTAGAAACTAAGTCAAACATTAGCAGAACATAATACTAAAAAGATTCAAAACCTGGACATAATATGATCCGGGCAGAGGATCATAACAATAGGTCCCACATTTAGGTCTATAACAGGGCTATTCAACTGGCATCCCGGGGGCCAAATGACACCATAGCAGTCCCGGACTTCAGTTCAAAATTTAGGAGACAAACATTTCTGCAGCAAATTCCAAATAAAACACTAGGGTGTTCCTGTTATATAGCGGAACTTGGACCACTGTAAACACATTGGCACAGCTTTGCATTGACATTTTACACTTGCTAGTGAAGTGTAATTCTGGTCTTGCCGTGCCCTCCCGGGCCGAGGGATCAACGCGGCTGCGGAGTTGGATGAAAAGAGATGTTGGAGACGCTTTGCTGAACCCAAAGTTTTTTTATTAAGTCATTTAAACAGGGCTGCAGTACCCGGAGGAATCTTAGTAAAAAAAGGAGGAGTTTTGTTGTCATTTAAATCCGACAGTTTTCCTTCCTCCCACACGACTTTGGTCTCCTCAGCATAACAGAAGTGGTCAGGATTCTTGACCGCACCATTGATGTCCTCAGCTGTTGCAGTGGCTTTAAACTTCAAGGCATAAAGATCAGACACTTGCACCGTGCAGTCCTGAGCGGTCAAAACTTTCTCGGAGACATCCTTGGCCACTTAATGCTATTTTTCTGTCTGGGAGTCCGCTAAGTCTAAACAGCACCACCTGACCAGAAAAAGAGATGTGTGTAAGTCTCTGGAAAACAACTGCTTTAAGTCATAACCTAAAGGTTGACGTTTGAACTAGACAGGTAGTCTCCTCTCAAGGATATGGTTATCACTTTTGCCTTAGGGCCTCCTTCCTACAAGAGTGGTCCAATTAACCTGCAAATATCAAACTAAGGGGCCTTAATCTTATCATGTGCTTAAACTGAATTTACCAGTGTTTACTCAACCTTGAAGGTTTGCTTTCTCCAGGATGAATATGAACATTCACCATATGTGGAACATAAAATTAGTTAATTAACACACTTCACTAGCAAACATAAAACACTGGGGTCTAAACTTGGGATTCATATAACTGAGGCGTTCTATAAAGCAGCCCTTTAAGTCCACTTATTTTTGGCAGTTATACAAACCCTGTTTCCATATGAGTTGGGAAATTGTGTTAGATGTAAATATAATCGGAATACAATGATTTGCAAATCCTTTTCAACCCATTTTCAGTTGAACATGCTACAAAGACAACATATTTGATGTTCAAACTGATAAATGTTTTTTTTTGTGCAAATAATCATTAACTTTAGACATTGATGTCAGCAACACGTGACAAAGAAGTTGGGAAAGGTGGCAATGAATACTGATAAAGTTGAGGAATTCTCATCAAACACTTATTTGGAACATCCCACATATGTGCAGGCTAATTTGGAACATGATTGGGTATAAAAGCAGCTTCCATGAAATGCTAAGTAATTCACAAACAAGGATGGGGGGAGGGTCACCAATTTGTAAGCAAATTGTCGAACGGTTTTAGAACAATATTTCTCAAGCAGCTATTGCAAGGAATTTAGGGATTTTACCATCTACGGTCCGTAAAATCATCAAAAGGTTCAGAGAATCTGGAGAAATCACTGCACGTAAGCGATGATATTACGGACTTTTGATCCCTCAGGCGGTACTACATCAAAAACAGACATCAGTGTGTTAAGGATATCACCACATGTACTCAGGAACACTTCATAAAACCACTGTCTGTTAATACAGTTTGTTGCTACATCTGTAAGTGCAAGTTAAAACTCTGCTGTGCAAAGCAAAACCCATTCATCAACAACACCAAGGAACGCCGCTGGCTTCACTGGGCCCGAGCTCATCTAAGATGGACTGATGTAAAGTGGAAAAGTGTTCTGTGGTCTGACGAGTCCACATTTCAAATAATATTTGGAAACTGTGGACATGGTGTCCTCCGGAGCAAAGAGGAAAATAACCATCCGGATTGTTATAGGCGCGAAGTTCAAAAGATAGGATCTGTGATGGTATGGGGGTGTATTCGTGCCCAAGGCATGGGTAACTTACACATCTTTGAAGGCACCATTAATGCTGAAAGGTACATACAGGTTTTGGAGCAACATATGTTGTCATCCAAGCAACGTTATCATGGACACCCCTGCTTATTTCAGCAAGACAATGCCAAGCCACGTGTTACAACAGCATGGTTTTGTAGTAAAAGAGTGCGGGTATTTTCCTGGCCCGCCTGCAGTCCAGACATGTCTCCCATCGAAAATGTGTGGCGCATTATGAAGCGTAAAATATGACAGCGGAGACCTCGGACTGTCTAACGACTAAAGCTCTACCTAAATCCAGAATGGGAAATAATTCCACTTTCAAAGCTTGAACAATTAGTTTCCTCAGTTCCCAAACGTTTATTGAGTGTTGTTAAAAGAAAAGGTGATGTAACACAGTGGTGAACATGCCCTTTCCCAACTACTTTGGCAAGTGTTGCAGCCCAAAAATTCTAAGTTAATTATTATTTGCAAAAAAACATATAGTTTATGAGTTTGCCTCAAATATCTTGTCTTTGTAGTGCATGCAATCGAATATGGGTTGGAAAGGATTTGCAAATCATTGTATTCTGTTTATATTTACATCCAGCATAATTTCCCAACTCATATGGAAACAGGGTTTGTATATTTTTTTTTGTAATGTAATTCATGTAATCAAGGTGTTGCTGTAGCTTGTTTACTTCAGATGCAGTCTGTTGTCATTTGTTCAATGTTTTTTAGTTATACTAGCTGTGTTCTTCAAGGCTCTATTTTATGTCCCCTCTTTGTCATCATCTGGGCTGTTCAACTTGTGAACCACGGGTTCAGTTCAAGTCCTTAACTTTCTGGAAATGTGGCCCCCAAAACAATTTATTTGAATATCTCAGGCCAATAACCTTAACATTATATAGTGAATAGTTAAATGTACTCTTCAGAAAAAAATACAGCGCATCTTTACTTGAGGCTAATTGTAATGTTGTAGCCAGCATGCAAAGCTAGAGAGGACCTGAGTGACTTTGCAGTCCCAGACACAGATGGAAAAGATGAGGGGGCAACAGAGGCACAGCTGAGCCCTCGTAGCGTGGAGCATCCTTAGACCAAGAATCAGTGAGGCCGGCTGTGCACTGATGACACTCCCTTTTACTGCCACTCACTCATCCAGTGCTCTCACCACGAGCCCCGGAGATAAACAAATCCGCCAAGATTAAAGACACTTTTCCCCTTTAAACTTCAACATCTTTTTTTTTTTTTTCTCGAGTTTATGCCAACGGTATTTCCAGCGGAGTGCAATTTTGATGGTTACCCAAAAGCCATTAGAAATGGAGAAATGAAACCCAACTCAAAGCTCGTCAAAATGATGTGCATGTTCTAATTAAGCTGAGGTTATTAAGGGTGTCTTCCATCTGTTGAGGCACAAATCTTTTTGGCCGGCTTTCTGTGGCCTGAGGCCAAAGTTTCTGCTCCACGCAGTCTGTGCTATCAACTCTGACATGATGCACTTTCAAACGACCATTATCAGAGGTCAGAGGCTTAAATTCTAACTTTCTTCTAACAAGCCCACTTTATGACACGGATGAGTTTTGGTGATTAGAACTGCCTTTGACACAATTCAAACTTATTTTCCAGCAAAATTTGATTACCATTCTTGTAAAATGAAGTTGGCCTCCATTCCATTTAAGATTATCTTTAGCTGTGTTGGATTTTGCAAGACGGACAAATTAACTTGTTTGGTTTATTTATGTTTTACTGATATGTGTGTGGCTTCAGAGTAAAGGCCATTCATCTACTGCAAGGATGTCCGCCTGCTGCTCAGGGTACTCATAAACATTCCGGGTAGGAAAATCTGCCATTGGCATATTTTAATGACTTCATGTATTCATTATTTAAGAGCTTTATTATGAGATTACACTACTTTTCATTTTAATTTATAACATGAAACTTAGATGTGTGTTTAGTTCTGATAGCTTAGCATTGGGGTGTAACTATTAATCGATAAATCGATTTATAATCCCACAATTCAACTACATCGATGTGTGCTTGGCAAGTTGGCCTTCCGGTAGATGGGTGAGGATTTAAGATTGTTTTAAAAACGAATTGATTGATTTTATTGATACTATTAAAATAAAAACATAGGATTGACGAACAGCAGACTTTATATGAAGTTTAGGACGTTTAATGATAAGGATGTTTAACGTTAAGCCTGCCTGCCCATCTGTGGCATCATCAAAATACAAATTGCGGATAGCTAAGGTGGTCGAGAAAGGTCATAACAAGGGATGTAATGGTATCAAATCCGACGGTACGATTTTATTGTGGTATATGCCCTAAAAAACAATGATTAGGCAGATATACAGTATTTGAGGGGGGAGTCAGAAATGTGAAAGGGACATCACATGTGCTATTTTGAAAAGTATCAAAAAGTTTTGAAATACATAACGATATACACTTTGGTACCAAAATATTGGTGTCGGTACAACTTTAGGTGGGACATTTGTGCAAACGTAACTATGTAGTCGCTTACTCTGCAGTGACGCAGTAAGTGGTGTCTCAATTCTTAGGTAAGATTACAAAGCTCTTCCCCTTTTTGCTTCATTTCGAGGGTGTCGTGGTAGTGGGTGAGGGCTAGTGGTAGTGAGTGAGGGAGTATTGGGATTGGACCTTACTGTACCGACTAACCTGGGAGTCAACAGTTTTCTGTTCTTTTAAATGATATTAATTAGACTTAGACTTCCTTTTTGTTGTCATTCAAATTTGAACTTTACAGTACAGAAAAGAATAAAATTTTGTTGCATTAGCTCATGGTAGTGCAGGATAAAAAAAGCAATAAGGTGCATATATAAATAAATAGATTACTGTGCAGATAAATGTATTGCACTTTTTCATATGCATCCACGTTTATGGATGTATTTTATATTGTCTTTTTATTCCATATAATAATAATGTAACATTAGATAATAATGTCATTGTATGCTCTGACCAGTGAGCATGTAGACACTTGCAGAGTTAGGAATTTCACATTGTATAATAACGGACAGAAAGTAAAGCATGCAGACAATTACAGCATGGAGACGTATACATTGACGCAAATAATGGTAGCCGACGTATTTGTTTTCATCATTGTTTTAGCAAATACACACAGCTTTAACTTACAGTAATGTCGATACCACGATCAATGGCCCGCCCCCATATGGCATCATATAGTGCAAAGATAAAACGTCTTCACATATCGCGATGTTAAACACGACATACGTTAAATCCACACCTTTTTGTTTTGGCGCTGCCGGTGAGACATTTAACCTGAACTTCCTCATCTCAGAAGGAAAAGCATCTGATTGGCCTACAACCTTTGTCGTATCGTACGCTGTAAAATAACTGGGATTGGATATACACTGAATTCATCCCACCAATCTGCATGATGTAATTAAATATGATTGGATTTGGTTTGTAACAACTTTTAGTCTCGTTTTTAATTCGCCGACACTGGTTTATTGACGGCTGAGGGGAGGTTTGTGTGTCTGTGTGCAAACTGAGCCAGACACATGTGATGGACAGAGAAGAGGGAAGATGATATCATACAAGTATTGTAGCGTGTGCCTTTTTCAACGGATTTCGACGCTACCGCGGATTATTTTATTAACTTGTCATCAATAGAATTGTTCGCGTATTAAAATATATTTGCTAAACTTCAAACATTTTGTTTTGAGGGGGCAAGACATTTCAGGGGGCTATGCTCCCTCTTGGCCCTTCGTACAACCCGCTCAACCACGATATACAATTTAAAAATTGATCGGTATCGATCATTATTTATATTTTTTGTGCCTTTTTATGACTACGCCGCCAATAAATACATTTATGCAATTTCCAACTTACCAAGGGTTCTATTTATTAGTGGATAAGGTAGGATGGTACAAGAAATGCAGTCGACTTTTGAGACACTAGATGGCAGTAGTGTATAAACTATTGAACGCTACACAGTAGTTTGGGAAACAACTAATTAACCCGACACGTTGGAAGTGTCAGGATATTGTTGCACCGTCCGGATTAAAATCAACAAAACTAAAGACAAGTTTCTGTTATTGAGTTGAAAAATAACGATATCACAGTTTTTCTTTTCACTCCATGTAGAGAATCCACACTGCCACAGCACGAAAGGAAGACGGCGCAACCAACCTTGGTAGTTGATACTTGTAAAAGTCTCTCTCTATGGTGGGTTCTCCTGGTGCCGACAGATCTTCTGGGAGCCCAGTAGTCAGGTTTGAACAATGTCTTTTATTGCAAGCACACACGCCCAAGGATAGCCTGCTTTCCAGCAGTCTTCGCACTCTCAGTCTTCTCGTGTCTGCGTCTCGGCTGCTGCTAATAAGGGCGACAGGTGATTAGGTAACAAGTCCCAGCTGGGCAATCTACTCACCTGCCACTGTCTTCATGGCCGGTCCTTACACACCCCGCTCCGCGGCAGGGCCATAGACCTTGCCTCCCCCCCCTCCCCCCCACAATACTGTTACGTGATTGGCTGTTACCATGTCCCTCCCATTTCTCAGTGACACTTCCTGTTTCAGTTCAGTTCAGTTTATTTATTTATATAGCACATTTAAAAACAACCCCAGTTGGCCAAAGTGCTGTACAGACATAAGAAAAGGGGTACATAGTGTCACATTTACATCGTAACACGGAAAGATGAATAAAATACAGTAGTAAAATATACCTCCAAAGAAGTGCAGAATATATAATCTAAAGTGTAATAAACAAATAAAAAGTATAAAAAAAGAAATAAAAACAACTAATATATCCTCTCTATTTGGATATGAGTGCCAGGGAGTAAAAATATGTTCTTAGCCTGGATTTAAATTGGCTCAGGCCCTGTTTACACTAAGGTAAACAGGGCCTGACAGTTAGGTGTGATTTACCCTGGTAAATCACACCTAACCTTATCTGTGTCCACACACACCAATGCCACCGTTTAAGGACCCGTGCCTCCTCCGCGACCAAGTACACATGCGCAGAAAATGCACGTGATAGTCACCTCCACTGTTGCTTTGTGTGCAAGTTCTTATATTTAACTCACCTGAACAATATCCAGTGTTGTGGTATTTCAATTAACTGGAATCCCTGTGTGCTGTGGAGCCCTGTTGTAGTGAATCACACCTGAGACATCATAAGTTAATCAAATCTTTATTAGACACGTAAACAATGTGATAAAGAACATTTTACGCCAATCAAAGTAAGGATCTAGATATCTGGTCAAGACACTCCTCACTCTTTTGCCTTCACCTTCATTTTCCATTAGTTTTTGTTGACTTTATATACTCTGGACCTAGACGTTGAGTCCGCAACATACATGGCAGACATTAACTGATGCAGTCTGCTTTGCCAGTCGGTCAGGTAATACAAAGCACACGCTACCTTTTTTATCACATCCACGGGAGCTTGCAATCACGTTGACTCTCCTTTGACAGATGGATAAAGTTTTTCGGTAACTAGAATTAGAGCTGACCTGGACATTGGAAAGTTCAGAAGTGTTGTATCCCAAATAGCTGCAATCGCTTTCTCTTAAGGTATTCATATGTGATTTCCACAAGCGTCTGTACAGACAGAAGGAGAAACACGGGCAGGTCTAGATGACTCGCCTTCATATTTCCAGTGGTTAGCTCTGAGTTGCGAAACCGCTTTACTATGAAACTGGCTGTACCGCGTTCTTTCTGACGTCACTAATTGTGTCTTTCTGGCGTCACTTCCTCTCCGAACTCAGTTTGTAAACGATCAATGAGTCCATACAAAGCTAAGTGCTGAAGATTCAAGAAATACACGGCACACTTAGCCATGTAAAAATTTGCCCGAGGTTAGGGGCCTTCAAACGCTGGTTTAGTGTGGCTGAAACGGGGCTTAGGCTAAATAATTATTCGTTTAAGAGGTAAACGACTTAGTGTAGACATGGCCTCAGAGACTGGTAAGAGATAATGGAAAGTTGTTCCATAGTCCGGGCCCTGCCAATGAAAAGGCATTATCTCCTTTCGTTCTTAACCTAGTTTTTGGGACTTTCCTGTTCGCTGGGTCCCCAGGGTGCGAGTGACTTCATGCAACAGACCTTGCTTCATAATTTCTGTTTTCTTCCGACCAAAAAATATCAAGGTATCAAATGTTTTATCCAACGCTTTTTATAGTGTTATCGTAATTATATTATATATATATTAATATCGTATTATCGGCCCAGACCTACTGCATATACATGAAGACAAACACACTAAACGGGTTGCCCTCTTTATTTTGCTTACCTAAGAGACGCATTCCTCTGTGCCCAAGCTTCGTAGTTCAGCTTTGCGTGCGCTATTAAGTTTGCACATGTTTTAGTACATGCAAATCTTTAGATCAGGCCCTGTAAGTGTTCAGCAATCACATATAAATAAGAAGCTATGTATATATATATATATATATATATATATATATATATATATATAGGTTGATTGGCCACACTAAATTGGCCCTAGTGTGTGAATGTGAGTGTGAATGTTGTCCGTCTATCTGTGTTGGCTCTGCGATGAGTTGGCGACTTGTCCAGGGTGTACACGCCTTCCGCCCGATTGTAGCTGAGATAGGCACCAGCGCCCCCCGCGACCCCAGAAGGGAATAAGCGGTAGAAAATGGATGGATGGATATATATATGTATATGTATGTACATATATGTGTATATTGGGGGTTCTGAAACTTTAAATTATTACGTATGGCTTTCCATTAAAGGCTAGTATGATTGATTACTTTTTTAATTGTTACAACGCCATACCATGAAATATGATGCGTGTTTATGCACTGATACCTAACAGCTGTTATCTGACCTGGCTCCCTCAGCCAGACAAACGACAGCAAATGCAAAATACCTTTAAAATCTAGAATTTATAACTAATTTGCCAAACACTGATCATGTTCTTTTGAGCTACTATTTCATGTTCTTTCAGTTCAATTATGAACTTGTGTGTGTCAAACCGGAATCAGGTTTATTATTCGCAGTGCCGGAAAGTTATTTTGCTCAAAGACCGGAATGTAATGCGCAAAAATTCTCTGGCTTCATCTTCCCTGGGAAATCGAGCACTAAACATACTTTTGGTGAATTTTATAGCAAGCACAGAAAGACCAGTAATCTGCCGCAGGGCTTCAGCTGGGAAGAAAAGAAGCTCACAGTAGCATCATCAACCGCTGATTTATTTTGTGAGCGACAAGCAATGTGACAACGCAAAGAACACATTGTTTCAAGCTCAACCGTCACAGGAAATGGAAAAAGGAGAAGGAGAAATAACTCAACGGCAGTGATTCATCCACTCCGCCTGCTTTATGTGCACTTTGAGGCAGTGGAACTCTTGCAGAATGTCAGTTTTGTCTCTGGAACACTATCTGAAGTGTGCTGTATTGACGGCACAAATAATCAAAATATTAGGTAGACATTGTTCACTTTTATGCTTTTCTCCTGTGGAAGCAAACTAACCGGTCGATAACATCACCACTCCAATGTGTAAAACGCCCATCCATCCACCCATTTGCTACAGCTTGTCCCTTTTGGAGTCGCGGGTGGAAGCATTTGGGTGGAAGGCAGGACACTCCCTGGACAAGTCACCATCTCATCGCAGGCAAAAGACGTCAAATAGCTAAATAAAAACAAAACGCAAAGTGACAAATTACATGCGTTTCCATCGGTTTCTATGTTGCATTGCTAGTGACACAGATTATTGTCATTTAAACAACTATTCTGTGATGATGCAATGTTAGGATGTACAGTGGGGCAAAAAAGTATTTAGTCAGCCACCGATTGTGCAAGTTCTCCCACTTAAAATGATGACAGAGGTCTGTAATTTTCGTCATAGGTACACTTCAACTGTGAGAGACAGAATGTGAAACAAAAATCCAGGAATTCACTTTGTAGGAATTTTAAAGAATTTATTTGTAAATTATGGTGGAAAAGAAGTATTTGGTCACTTCAAACAAGGAA
This sequence comes from Nerophis ophidion, assembly GCF_033978795.1. Taxonomy (NCBI): domain Eukaryota; kingdom Metazoa; phylum Chordata; class Actinopteri; order Syngnathiformes; family Syngnathidae; genus Nerophis; species Nerophis ophidion. The sequence continues at coordinate 53,709,548 of NC_084621.1, read as the reverse complement.
GATCTCTGGCTTTCACAGACCTGTAACTTCTTCTGTAAGAAGCTCTTCTGTCCTCCACTCGTTACCTGTATTAATGGCACTTGTTCGAACTCGTTATCTGTATAAAAGACACCTGTCCACAGCCTCAAACAGTCGGACTCCAAACTCCACTATGGCCAAGACCAAAGAGCTGTCAAAGGACACCAGGAAAATAATTGTAGACCTGCATCAGACTGGGAAGAGTGAATCTACAATAGGCAAGCAGCTTGGTGTGAAAAAATCAACTGTGGGAGCAATTATCAGACAATGGAAGACATACAAGACCACTGATAATCTCCCTCGATCTGGGGCTCCGCGCAAAATCTCATCCCGTGGGGTCAAAATGATCATGAGAAGGGTGAGCAAAAATCCCAGAACCACACGGGGGACCTGGTGAATGACTTGCAGAGAGCTGTGACCAAAGTAACAAATGTTACCATCAGTAACACACTACGCCGACAGGGAATGAAATCCTGCAGTGCCAGACGTGTCCCCCTGCTTAAGCCAGTGCATTTCCAGGCCCGTCTGAAAATTGCCAGGGAGCAAATAAATGATAGAGCAGAGGTTTGGGAGAGTGTCATGTGGTCAGATGAAACCAAAATATAAGTTTTTGGTAAAAACTCAACTCGTCGTGTTTGGAGGAGGAAGAATACTGAGTTGCATCCCAAGAACACCCTACCTACTGTGAAGCATGGGGGTGGAAACATCATGCTTTGGGGCTGTTTTTCTGCTAAGGAGACTGGACGATTGATCCGTGTTAAAGAAAGAATGAATGGGGCCATATACCATGAGATTTTGAGCCAAAACCTCCTTTTATCAGTGAGAGCTTTGAATGGTTGACCAAATACTTATTTTCTAACCTTTATTTACAAACAAATTCTTTAAAATTCTTACAATGTGTAGTGTACCTATGATGAAAATTACAGACCTCTGTCATCATTTTAAGTGGGAGAACTTGCACAATCGGTGGCTGACTAAATACTTTTTTGCCCCACTGTATATACAGTTGTGGTCAAAAGTTTACATACACTTGTAAAGAACATAATGTCATGGCTGTCTTGAGTTTCCAATAATTTCTACAACTCTTATTTTTTTGTGATAGAGTGATTGGAGCACATACTTGTTGGTCACAAAAAACTTTCATGAAGTTTGGTTCTTTTATGAATTTATTTTGGGTCTACTGAAAATGTGACCAAATCTGCTGGGTCAAAAGTATACATACAACAAGGTTAATATTTGGTTACATATCCTTTGGCAAGTTTCACTGCAATAAGGCACTTTTAGTAGCCATCCACAAGCTTCTGGTAAGCTTCTGGTTTAATTTTTGACTACTCACTCTTCTTGACAAAATTGGTGAAGTGCAGCTAAATTTGTTGGTTTTCTGACATGTACTTGTTTCCAGAGGTGGGTAGAGTCGCCAGAAATTTTATTCAAGTAAGAGTACTGTTACTTTAGAGATTTATTATTCAAGTAAAAGTAAGGAGTAGTCACCCAAATAAAAGTAAAAAGTATGTTGTGAAAAAACTACTCAACTACTGAGTAACTGATGAGTAACCTGTTCGTTTGATGATTACGGCAACAAATAATGCACAAAAACATAAAAATAGCAATGAGCAAATTTACAGACAGGAATATCTCTTAAGCAACTAAAAAAATAATATATATGTTAAATAATAATACATTACAATAAAAAAAGAATAAGGCAAATTGAGCCACAATAACTTAACAGCATCATAGGCTTGAGCCTCAATGAATGCCTACTGATCAGTAGGCATTGATTGATTGATTGATTGATTGATTGATTGACTGATTGATTGATTGATTGATTGATTGATTGATTGATTGATTGATTGATTGATTGATTGATTGATTGAAACATGTATTACTAAATTGCACAGTACAGTAAATATTTCGTACAATTGACCACTAAATGGTAACACCCCAATACGTTTTTTAACGTTAATCAATCTACCTCATATATACATATACATACACATACATATCACATATATATATATACATACATTTATATATACAGTATATCATTTATATTTATTTATTTTGCCGTTTTTGTTCACTTGTTTAAGGTGTTTTTAAAGAATATACATGCATGTTTAACATATAGATTCCTATCTTTCATGAAGACAAGAATATAAGTTGGTGTATTACCTGATTCTAATGACTTGCATTGATTGGAATCAGACAGTAGTGCTCACAACGTCCACGTTTTCAAATGGAGGAGAAAAAAAGTTCCTCCTTTCTGTCTAATACCACATGAAAGTTGTTGGTTTTTGGCGTCTTATTTGTCCAGCTTCCATATTCGTTTCTATACACTTTACAAAAAATACATTGGAGGCAAACTCCGTAGCTTGCTAGCTTGTTTGCGCTGGCTTTCGGAGACTCTTATGTAGTTAACGCAGGCACGATGTAGCGGCACTTTTATTGTAAAGACAGGAACTGTGCGATCAGTTTTTAGGCTTTTGACGGGAAGTACGGTTAAAGGGGAACATTATCACAATTTCAAAAGGGTTAAAAACAATAAAAATCAGTTCTCAGTGGCTTGTTGTATTTTTTGAAGTTTTTTCAAAATTTTACCGGTCCCGGAATATCCCTAAATAAAGCTTTAAAGTGCCTTATTTTCGCAATCTTCGAAACCACTATCCATTTCCCTGTGACGTCATACAGGGCTGCCAATACAAACAAGATGGCGGTTACCACAGCAAGATATAGCGACATTAGCTCGGATTCAGACTCGGATTTCAGCGGTTTAAGCGATTCAACAGATTACGCATGTATTGAAACAGACGGTTGGAGTATGAAAGTATTGAAGAAGAAACTGAAACTATTGAGCGAATAGCTATTGACGCTATTCGGCCATAGCGTGGGTGTACCTAATGAAGTGGCCCATAGCATGGCTGCCTTATTAGCATCGCCGGTAAAATGTGCGGACCAAACGATCAGGACTTTCGCATCTTGTGACACTGGAGCAACTTAAATCCGTCGATTGGTAAGTGTTTGTTTCGCATTAAATGTGGGTATCTAGTTTCAAATGTACATACAGCTAGCGTAAATAGCATGTTAGCATTGAATAGCGTAGCATGTTAGCATTGATTAGCTGGCAGTCATGCCGTGAACTAATATGTCTGATTAGCACATAAGTCAATAACACCAACAAAACTCACATTTGTGATTTCGTTGACTTAATCGTTGCAAATGCATCTGCAGGTTATCCATACATCTCTGTACCATGTCTGTCTTAGCATCGCCGGTCAAATGTGAAGACAATTTGGTACATTCAATGGGGGTCTGGCGGCAGATTTCTAGCCAGTGGTGCAACTTGAATCCCTCCCTGTTAGTGTTGTTACACCCTCCGACAACACACCGACGAGGCATGATGTCTCCAAGGTTCCAAAAAATAGTACAAAAAACGGAAAATAACACAGCTGAGACTCGGTGTTTGTAATGTGAAAATGAATATGGCGGGTGTGTTACCTCGGTGACGTCACGTTCTGATGTCATCGCTAAAAGACTGATAAACAGAAAGGCGTTTAATTTGCCAAAATTCACCCATATAGAGTTCGGAAGTCGGTTAAAAAAATACATGGTCTTTTTTCTGCAACATCAAGGTATATATTGACGCTTGCATAGGTTTGGTGATAATATTCCCCTTTAAAATAAAAAGTGTTTTTTTTCCTTTACACTTTTGATTGATTGATTGAAATTTTTATTAGTAGATTTCACAGCACAGTACATATTCCGTACAATTGACCACTAAATGGTAACACCCCAATAAGTTTTTCATCTTGTTTAAGTCGGGTTACACGTGTGACGGTCATGTGACCGCCTGGCTCTGTTTAATTGGTCCAACGTCACCAGTGACTGCATGTGATTGGTGAAATGCAGGCATGCGTTGATCCTACTTTGAAAGTCTGTGAAAAACCAAAACATACATTAACAGATCGATAAAAAACAGTAGCGAGTAGCGAGCTGAATGTAGATAAATGGAGCAAAGTAAAAGTAGCGTTTCTTCTCTATAAATATACTCAAGTAAAAGTAAAAGTATGTTGCATAAAAACTACTCTTAGTAGTACAATTCATCCCAAAAGTTACTCAAGTAGATGTAACGGAGTAAATGTAGCACGTTACTACCTACCTCTGCTTGTTTCTTCAGCATTGTCCACACGTTTAAGTCAGGACTTTGGGAAGGCCATTCTAAAATCTTAATTCTAGCCAATTTAGCTATTCCTTTAGCACTTTTGACGTGTGTTTGGGCTCATTGTCCCGTTGGAACACCCAATTGCGCCCAAGACCCAACCTCCGGGCTGATGATTTTACGTTGTCCTGAAGAATTTGGAGGTAATTAAAGGCCTCTTCTTTTTTCCTCCAAACATATTGCTGGGTATTGTGGCCAAACAACTATTTTTTGTTTCATCTGACCACAGAACTTTCCCCCAGAAGGTATTATCTTTGTCCATGTGATGTCAGATGAAAAACAACAAGTCCTTGTCAGAAAACCAACAAATTTAGCTGAACTGCACCAATTTGGTCAAGGAGTGAATGGCTACCAAAAGCGCCTTATTCCAGTGAAACTTATAGATAGATAGATAAATAGTACTTTATTGATTCCTTCAGGAGAGTTCCTTCAGGAAAATTAAAATTCCAGCAGCAGTGTACAGAGTTGAGATCAATTTAAATAAAATTAAAAAGTAAATAATGGGGGTTTAAATGGAAACAAAATAGAGAAATATTACAATAAGAATAAAAAAATTAAAAGCAACAATGGGAATAAAAATATAACAGTAAAATAAGAATATAACAAGACAAAGTAGGCAGTAGTGACCATGTTATGAAAACGTATTACACTGTTATTGTTTTGCATCCCCTGTCATCCTAGTACCCCCCGTCCCAGAGAGGAGTTGTACAGTCTAATGGCGTGTGGGACAAAGGAGTTTTTGAGTCTATTAGTCCTGCACTTGGGATGAAGCAGTCTAGAACTGAACAGGCTCCTCTGGCTACTGATCACGCTATGCAGAGGGTGACTGGCATCATCCAGGATGCTCACTAGTTTGTCAACAGTCCTCTTCTCTGCCACCGTCACCAGTGAGTCCAGTTTCATTCCGATTGTAGAACCGGCCCGCCTGATCAGTTTCTCAAGTCTGGAGCTGTCCTTCTTAGATGTACTGCCCCCCCAGCACACTACCATGTAGAACAGAACACTGGCAACCACAGACTGGTAGTACATCCACAGGAGTTTTTTACAAATATTGAAGGAGTGCAGTCTCCTGAGGAAGTACAGCCTGCTCTGTCCTTTCTTGTACTGGTGGTCCGTGTTAACAGTCCAGTCCAGCTTATTGTCCACCCAAACCCCGAGGTACTTGAATGAGTCCACGGTCTGTACCTCAACTCCCTCGATCACAATAGGTTGTGACCGTGGACTCGACCTCCCAAAGTCAATGACCAGCTCCTTGGTCTTTGATGGATTGAGCTGCAGGAGGTTAAAGTTAAAGTACCAATGATTGCCAAGGGACATGTAACCAAATATTAACATTGCTCTATGTATACTTTTGACCCAGCAGATTTGGTCACATTTTCGGTCGACCCATAATAAATTCATAAAAGAACCAAACTTCATGAATGTTTTTTGTGACCAAGAAGAATGTGCTCCTATTACTCTATCAAAGCAAAATAACAGTTGTAGAAATTATTGGAAACTCAAGACAGCCATCACATTATGTTCTTTATAAGTGTATGTTTAAACTTTTGACCATGACTGTAAGTAGTATGACTGGATGAATGGCATTAATATTTGTTCAGACGTTGATTTAATTGCTCTTTCTGTCTCGATTTTCCAGACTCCATAAATCCTACTTGCACAATGTCCAGCCTCTTTAGACAGCTTACTCATCGCTGTCATTTCATTTATGTTGTGTCATCCTCTCTTCTCTTCCACCATAATCCTCAAGAGCTATTTTTCCCCTTACTTACACCCCACCTTTCCTTTTTCTCCCCATCCAAACTCTCAGGTGTGTCTGTTCATGCCTGTCAGTCTGTCACTTTATCAAGCCCGGGTGCCCACCCAGCCTGTCTTTATAAATAGTGCACTGCCCTACAAAGAGAGTGAAGAGTTGCGTGATGCCAGGAGTTAATTTATAGATGCGATAAAAGATTGAATGTAAATAATTTAAAGCTTTTTTAACACTTCTTACCCAATACTCTGTATAACAATAGTCTGTTTTTACTTGAAATGTTCCCTAAGGTACATACAGGGCTGAATGTTCATCATATTTATCCCACAAGTTAAAAAATTTACCAGTCTATGTTCACACTGCATGTCAATTACAATTTTTTTGCCCATATGTGACATGTATCTGAATTTTCTCTTGTCAGTGTGAACATTAAAATTACATGCCTCTCCTATATGTGGACATGGCCTTAGTTTTATATCACACATATAAAAAATATACTAAAATGGGTTTTTATCTTCTTAAGAATAAAGCCCAATTCTCTCTCAGCTTAACACGGAGACACTAATGCATGCTTTTATTTCAAGTCGTATAGATTATTGTAACACCCTGACAAAGAGCAGAAGGCGGGCTCACATTACACCAGTTTTAAAATCTCTGCATTGGCTCCCTGTGTGTTTTAAGGTTCTTCTTTTGGTTTATAAATGTTTTTACGGTATTGAGCCTTTTTATTTTTCAGATTTGTTTTTACCCTATGAACCTTCAGCACTCATCCCCTAATTATTCCAAAAGTCAGGACACAAAGTCACAGGATGGCATCTTTACACCATTATGGCCCCGTCTATAGAACAGCTTGCCGGAGGACCTCAGGGCTGTGGAGAACGTTCATGTTTTTAAAAACAGGCTAAGACTCACCTTTTTGATTTGGCTATTACCTGATATTAATTATGTTATTGAAGTCATTTGTATTTTACTTTTCTTTAATCTCAGTATATGCAAATATAATGACAATAAAGTCTATTCTATTATATTCTATTTGATTCATGCTATTAGTTATGCAATATTTTATTTAGTTCTATTTATGTATTATTTACTTAATGTATATTGATTTTTAAAAACGTTTTTTATATTAATCTTCATGTGTCTTACTTGTATTTTATTAATTATCTCTAAATATGGTTCTTACTATTTTACAAGATTTATTATTTTTATTTTCCAACGTTCCTCAGAGTAGCCATCTGCCTCAGGGGTTATCGGCCGTGCTTGTGGGGGCGCTTATGTGTCAGTGTCCTGTTGGCTATGGTCTGATGACCTCCTGGTGGAGATGGTTCCTGTGATAGTGTTTACTCACATGTCACCTCTGTACTCAGCCATGCAATCATTTGTCCATAGAGTTGCATATGTGTGTATGTTGTGTGTGTATTTGTGTACTGGACATGACGTTAAAGTGCACCCGGCAGTGGAGGCTCTTCTATGGGGTCTTGGGGCACTAGGAGGTTAACCCAGGTGGCCCTTGGCAAAGGCCTAGTACCTGACTGCCCCCTAGCCAGGGATACGGCGAAGACTTTAACGGAAGAGCAGGTGGAAGACGGTATATGTAAGAACTACTGCAATGGCTGCGATGGCGGAAGAAGGCACCCGCACATCCATGTGGGCCCAGTTATGGGGAAATAACAATCCAAGACCTTAACGGTGGAAGAGGATGATGATGATTGCTAACCCTATGGAGCGCCACAACGGCTGGGATGGTGGATGAAGGCTGCAGCTTCGAGTGACCACCGATGATGATGTTTGTGTTTGGTATCTGTTTCCGTGCGTACGTATGTGATAATGGGGGATATGGGTCATTGGGGTATTGTTTTTAACTTTGTAAAGCACTTTGCACTGCATTTTTTTTATGTATAAAATTTATAAATAAAGTTTGATTGATTGATTGATAAATCACATATGTATCCGATGCAACTGCAGTCTGAACGAATGTGTTGCATGCGTCAGACCAATCCAACCAGAAAGCGATAATCCTACGCCAAAATAGACGGCTGCGAAAATAAATTGTGGACGAATGAGCAAAAAACAGGTGAAAAGGAAATGTTTTAGAATGTTCAATATTCCACCACTCCAGGCTCCGACTGTTAGCCCTGTTTCTTCTTAATCTTCTTAACGGCAAATATTTTGGTTAAGAAAGTATGAATATAAATGAAATATAAGAAAAGATACATGAAATACTGGAAATTTTCACAAATGCACCAGGACTGAGACTAACATAAGTAGAGCCATGTTTATGTCTGGAACATCATTTGCACATGCAAGTCACTTCAGGGACTCATTCCACTCACATTATAAATCAAATTGCTTGGTAATTGAAGTTGTGAACAACTTCACGAAAAGATCTGAATTAGGCATCCCTGCGATGAAGTGGCGACTTGTCCAGGGTGTACCCTGCCTTCCGCCCGATTGTAGCTGAGATAGGCGCCAGCGCCCCCCGCGACCCCGAAAGGGAATAAGCGGTAGAAAAGGGATGGATGGATGGATGCCCTGTACTGTGAACATAGCCATATAAAATCTGCAACCGTTTTGCCACGCTTTGAACCATGCGCCTTATACAATGCTGCGGCTAATTTATGGATTTTGCCGGGTTGCAGGCTTTACATACTGCCAATAAATTTTGCCTTGTCACATCAGACCAACAAAATTGCCGAACGTGTCACGGTGGACCAATGAAATTGTTCACCTTAAATCAAACGCATTCACACAATCAGCCATTTAGCGTGTTATGGACTCACCCTCACCATAGCAAAGACGTGGCGAAATGCACAAGATGCTGCCTGAAAGCCGAACGCGGGCAACCCGGCCATCAAAAAAGAAAACAGAGCTGCCACACAGAATGGAAATCCACCGTTACTTACAACTCCCGAAACGGTACAAGCCAAGAGGCGACTCGAGACGAAGATGTGCGCAAAAACACGGCCACAAAATCGTCAGACGAAGCAACCCTGAGTCCCCTCAAGTCTGACGCTAAAAGAGACGATCCCTGCGTGCAGGACGAGGACGACGACGAAGACAGCTCTCACGTTCCTGTTTAAATATTTCATTTAAATTGTACTCCTGGGGTTTATAGACATATGTGGCTAATTATATTTACACATAAAATTAAGTGGGTGTGTTTTTTATTTAGGAGCGCCTTATTGACCAGAAATTTCAGTAGTTCCTATATGCTCAACAACTTAATTGGTGTGGGTGGACCCACGAGGCCATCCCAATCCAACAGCCTGGGCTGTGAATGGAATCAGATCAACCCACCACCACAACTAGATTGCAGTCCTATGGGAAACACAATGATATCCTGTGGAATCCTCCATTCATCCTAACGTCCAGTAGCCAAAGACAGACGTTGTTAATTGTGTGCATCTTAATGACTTTATGCCCTGAGCTGTTTGCACAGTTTCCCAGCAAGCCAAGTGAAGGTCAGCATGGCATCACAGCAGAGCCTCGACACACTCAGTTGCTTGGACAATTGACAGCTCACACACAAACAGAGACACTCACACACAAACGCAGACCTGTTGCAGACCCGAGCTGACACCAGTGACATGCATATTTAGCAGGGTGACACATTCCCCTCTCCTCCACACATTTGAACAGATGCTACTAGAAGTGTTAGAAACGAACACGCAGAATAAATGTGGTCTTCAGATGAACGCTTTCATTGGTTGTCCTACATTTTCATCCTTACTTCTGACTTTTTTAAAGAGCAATTGTGATTCTTTATCAATTCTTACGTGTGGCCAGAGGCGACCTAATCTGGTGCGGTATCGTAGAATATGAGATAGACACGGTTAAATCAAACGTAATCTCGTATTTAGATTGTTTTTAATCGCCAAGCAGTTCAATTTTGGCCAAAATAAAAAAACAAAAAAAAAACACATTGCGATCACAAAGGCGAAAGTCAGGTAAATAATTAGCACATTTTTCAATAGGTGTTTGGGGTGGAACTATTACAGAATGATGTTACTTTCCCTATATGTAATGCAAAAATACGGTACGGATTAATTGGATCTACATTGTTCTGGTTTTCAGGGGACCCTTTGGAAAGGATTAGTGACACCAACCAAACCCAGAGGTACCACTGCTCTACTTTAAACTAAAAGCTCAATGTCATCATGAAAGCAGGGTCGAGGCAAATCTAGTTACTGTACTCAGTGGAACTTGTGACTGCTTAATCCAAAGTAATGACATGTCAGAGGCCTTAAATATGATGGAATACGGAGGTGTTTTGAAGGAATTGAGGAATGAACTTAATAGTTAGCAGCAAGAAGATTATGCGACGACGGGCATTTTTTTTCTCTTAAGCCGGGTTCTATCCAAGTGAAAGGCGTTCTCCTTACAACATAAAAAGCAAGTGGGAAGTTCATTTGAATAATCGAAATACACACTTAAGAAATTTCTCCCAACAAAAAAAAATGCTCATTTTGGATTCTCTCTGACTTGTCGTTTGGTTCTGTGTACAAATCAAGTGTAGCTGCAGGGAATACAACTGGCAGATTAGTCAAATGCCCTCTGAGCCGAGGATGAGCGAGCTTCTGATCAATTTTCCCTGTTCACAGCAGCACACATGGCCACAATTAACAAATGACTGCACAGCACACATTATGAAGACAAGCCCCTTAGCACAAACATTTAATGTGATGGACAAATATCAGGGAGGACTAGAAATGTCTGGAGGACAGCGGTTTGAGCTGCAGCGCAAGGTGAGGGACAAAGTGAGACTAATGCAATGAGACGTGCTAAATGTGAGCTAAAGCACCGGCAGGACATGGAGCACCAGTACTTCAAAGCGTGGGGTGAGGAGGTGTTGAGCGGTGGGAGCGCTAATCCGAACTGACATTGTGTGAACTACAGTAACTAAACTACACATCAATATGGAGCCTACTGACTCACTTCTGAAAATGGCCTTTCAAACCTGCCTGACATTTAGGATGTAAAAAATGAATGTTAATTGGAGACTACATATTGTGTGCACAATGCTATAATGACATTACTATTCATAATATCCCTGTACATGTATATTCAAACTTCCTATGTCGGCTTGTAGGCCGTTCACTGGTTTTGTGGTTCGCAACGAGCCTGACAGTCTGAGGAAGAGGTTTTTTCCCGGGTACTCAGGCTTCCTCACACAGTCCAAAAACATTCATGTTAGTGAAGTGAATTATATTTATATAGTGCTTTTCTCTAGTGACTCAAAGCGCTTTACATAGTGAAACCCAATATCTAAGTTACATTTAAACCAGTGTGGGTGGCACTGGGAGCAGGTGGGTAAAGTGCCTTGCCCAAGGACACAACGGTAGTGACTAGGATGGTGGAAGCGGGAATCGAACCTGCAAACCTGAAGTTGCTGCCACGGCCACTCCACCAACCGAGCTTCTTTGAAGAAGCTAAATTGTACATAAATTGTAAATGGTAAATGGGTTATACTTGTATAGCGCTTTTCTACCTTTGTGGTACTGAAAGAGCTTTGACACTATTTCCACATTCACCCATTCACACACACATTCACACACTGAGGGCGGGAGCTGCCATGCAAGGCGCTAACCACGACCCATCAGGAGCAAGGGTGAAGGGTCTTGCTCAAGGACACAACGGACTTGACTGTCACGACGGGGGAGTCGCAGCTTGCTGCAAGGTTTGTACTCCCAGGATGCAAACAGATCACTCCGGACAGGATTTGCAGGTAGGCACATGTTTTAATCTTCTCAAGCATATCAGGGCATGAGGTAAAAAAACCAGCATAAATTATGGCGTGGAACAAACACGAAACTGTGGCATGAAACAAACAGCATAAACTATGGTGTGGAACAAATACGAAACTGTGGCATGAAACAAACACGACTTACTTGGCAAGGCATGAGGTAAACACTTAGAAAAAACAATGGCATTGAAAGAAACAAACAAATACGCCAGGACGACTGACTGGCAAAGGCAGGCCTAAATAATGTCTCTTGATTACAGCCAGGTGAGCGTCCCAAACACCAGCGGCAGGTAAAAATCAGCAGCAGCCAGCCGTGGCAACCAAACCAAACTCAGATGTCAAACAGGAACTAAAAGAGTCCAAATCTAACAGAACATAACAAAAACAGAATCCTGACCATGGATCATGACAGTGACAAGGTTGAAAGAAGCTGGGGATTGAACCATGAACCCTCAGGTTGCTGGCAGGGCCACTCTCCCAACTGCGCCACGCCGCATTGTACGATGTTTGTTGAAAGGGGTCATGTGATTTTTCTCCTACATTTGAAACACCTCGTACAAAACATGCAGCGGTGTTTTTTGGCGCAAAAATTGCATGAGCATTGCCCCCGCACGGCAGAAATATCTTGTAGTTTTGTAGTTTTCTTGCCAGTATTGTGCAAAATGGGCATCCGTGACCGCCACCTGCCATCTGTTTTGAAAGACTTTCACCACAACACAACATGTATCCACCCATTTTCTACCGCTTGTCCCTCTCGGGGTCGAGGTGGTGCTGGAGCCTTTCCCAACTGCATTCGGCCAGAAGGCGGTGTACACCCTGGACAAGTCGCCATCTCATTGCAGGGCCAACACAGATAAACAGACAACATTCATCCCAGATGATATAGCGAGATTATCAGAACTATACACACTGACTAAGGTGACTTATACCGAGTCTTATTTTGTAATGCATGTGTATTATGACAATAAAATGATTTTTTTATTCTAGATCATGTAAATCACTTGGCTGCGCAGCTGCTTCAAGTTGTAAAAATTTGAGTCTTAAGGCTATGAGATACACTATGTGCTACATAATAATAGATCATATAACTTACTTGTCCATTGCCCAACACAGGGGCTTCACAGTGGCAGAGGGGTTAGTGTGTCTGCCTCACAATACGAAGGTCCTGCAGTCCTGGGTTCAAATCCAGGCTCGGGATCTTTCTGTGTGGAGTTTGCATGTTCTCCCCGTGAATGCGTGGGTTCCCTCCGGGTACTCCGGCTTCCTCCCACTTCCAAAGACATGCACCTGGGAATAGGTTGATTGGCAACACTAAATTGGCCCTAGTGTGTGAATGTGAATGTTGTTTGTCTATCTGTGTTGGCCCTGCGATGAGGTGGCGACTTGTCCAGGGTGTACCCCGCCTTCCGCCCGATTGTAGCTGAGATAGGCGCCAGCGCCCCCCGCGACCCCAAAAAAGGGATTAAGCGGTAGAAAATGGATGGATGGATACCCAACACAGTAGGCACGGGTCCAATTAGTAGTTTTAGTAGTTTTAAGGAAAAGCATTCTTCATTTTGCCGTAGGATGGTGATACTATTGTATTACAGTAGAAGGCTAAGCTAGCTACATGTCATTCACAAATTACTAACCTACAGTTATTACTCACTGTTTCATTGTCTCTTCCATTGCCAAAAATAGATGGCACCAAGTCAGCCATTAAAAGTGGTCTTTTGGAAAATTCATCTTTTGTATAAGCTGTGTGGTTAAAGCAGGTTGAGTTTTTGCACACACTCGGAGCAGTTCACAGTTAAAGGCACATTGCCGCAAAACAAAAAAGTTATACAGGCACGTTGTATTTCTTTAAATGAGACTGAAGTTTGAATAGTGTCCTGAGTTGGGTAATAAAACCAATAACATAATTTTCGTTTCGAGTCGTATCGTGGCCAATTTGTCGTCTAAGCTACATATGCACTCGCATCAACTAAAAATGGCAGATGCGCGAAATGCAGTTTTGCTAGATTTATACCGTATCTGGAAAATCCGCTGACGATGTTCCCATTTGGTGACACAAAACCTCAAAGACTCGTGTTAGGTTTGTGTCCACAATTAATGACTTTTACTCAAGTAAATGTTGAAAAAAAAGATTGTAATCTTACAGAAAATACATTCATGATAGTTTAATAGACAAATATTAAAACTTATTTTATGGTTTTTGACAATAAAACAATCGTGCAAAGCTACTCTGTGAAAAATATCGGTATTATTTTTACCTAACTCTCATTTGAGTTACAAATTAAGAGTGTTTTTTGGGCATCACGGTGGAAGAGGGGTTAGTGCATGTGCCTCTTAATGCAAAGGTCCTGAGTAGTCCTGGGTTCAATCCTGGGCTCGGGATCTTTCTGTGTGAAATTTGCATGTTCTCCCCCTAACTGCATGGGTTCCCTCCGGGTACTCCGGCTTTTTCCCACCTCCAAAAACATCCATCCATCCATCCATTTCCTACCGCTTATTCCCTTTTGGGCTACAATCGGGCGGAAGGCGTTGTACACCCTGGACAAGTCGCCATCTCATCGCAGGGCCCTCCAAAAACATGGCAACAATAAATTGGCCCTAGTGTGTGAATGTGAGTGTGAATGTTGTCCGTCTATCTGTGTTGGCCCTGCGATGAGGTGGCGACTTGTCCAGGGTGTACGCCGCCTTCCGCCCGAATGCGGCTGAGATAGGCTCCAGCACCCCCCCCCCCAACCCCAAAAGGGACAATTAAGCGGTAGAAAATGGATGGATGGATGAGGGAGAGATAGGCGCCAGCGCCCCCCGCGATCCCAAAAGGGAGTAAGTGGTAGAAAATGGATGGATGGATGGATTAAAGAGTGTTTCTAAAACAACCTTTTTTTTTATCTATGTAATATCGCTAATATTTTTCCAATTTCGTCCCTCAGTGACGCAGAGATCATTTTAATTGCAGTTGTTAGGGCTCACTTTGATTACTGTAAATATTATGTTCATGATTCAATTATTACAGTTGGTTCAAGAAGACAAGGACAAGAAAGTTTGATCATATTACTCCTATACTGGCTTACCTGCACTGGCTCCCGGTACACTCATGATGCGACTTTGGGGTTTTATTACTTATGTAAAAAAATACCAAACTGTTGAGCACCATCTTGTCTTGCTGATTGTATTGTACCTTGCGCTCTGTCCAGAAATCAACATTCCAAGAGCGCCTGCTTATTAGTAATTCCCAGAGCCCAAAAAATGGAGTGTTTTCTATTCAGGCTCCAGTACTCTGGAATTCCCTACAGGTAGAGAGGCCACCTAGGTAGAAGCATTTAATTTCCACCTTGAAACTCACCCAAATACCCTGTTTTAGACCAGTTGACCTGTCGCTTCTCTTTTCTGCCCTCCTCTCTGCATGGAGCAGTTACCAGGTGGCCACGGATAATCTCTGGAGAGATACCAGTCTGGAAGAGTTGCTTGGTTGTCTAAGTCGTGACCCGTAGATCACGCCTCAATGACCTGGATGAAGACCTCCTACGACCCTCTGCCAGCCTCACAATGGACTGGACACTCACATTATCATGTATAATTCAATAACCGCACCCACTTGGCATCTATTGCAGCCAAAAAGATGGGTCGCCAAATCTGCAGCCCTGTCCCTAGGTTTCTTCTTTTTACCACTTTGGCCTTTTGGAGTTTTTCAGATCAGGGGATGTGGTTTGTGCATCTCTTCAAAGCACTGGTGATTAAAGACTGTATAATTCAAATTTGAGTGATTGATCATTGATTGATTGATATTAGTTTATATTAGTTTTTTTATTCTGTCTCACATGCCACACTGATTTTTCCCAAAAATATGTCTCTATAGTCAAAAAAAACTTGAAATCTGATTTTCTAAGGGTTTGTGTGCACTAAAACACGCTGGCACACACTAAGCTGATTGACTGATTAATTGAAACTCTTATTAGTAGATTACAGAGTACAGTACATATTCTGTACAATTGACCACTAAATGGTAACACCGGAATAAGTTTTTCAACTTGTTTAGGTCGGGGTCCACGTTAATCAATTCACGGTAAATGAATGATCTCCTAAACGTGTGTGGATTGTGTCTGTTAAGTGAGCAGAAGCGTGCAATCCGTTTTGAGTCTATGTCTTCATTAATCTGCAGAATATATGATAATATTTAGTTTTGTGATTTGTGCGTCAAAACCAATGATAAAACTGGTACACAGCCGGTATAAGGACATGGGAAGCTGGTGGAAAAACTCGGCAGCTTCAGAGTACTGAAAGTGAATTGCACTATCCAGACTAATCATTCAAAGGTGGAATACCGAGCAACAGCAAGTCAGAGATGCTCAATCCGGTCTTATCCAGACCAGCGCTAAAATGACTTGTGGGAACACCCAAGGACCCCACCTGTTCGTGCACAATCCACAGTGGCACAATCCCATTACTCAGCGTGTTATTGGCCCTTTCACACCGTGCAGCACAGCACCAGATCATGCAGCCACAGACGGCCGTGCTGCTTCTCCAGGGAAGGGAGCGGGTGTTTGATTTTCCGAGGTGCTCATCTCCCACCTTTCCTCACCCCTTACACACGTCTCCCTCTCAGTGTCTCACTCCCTCCTTCTCTGTATGCCTGGGCTCCAGCTCGCCTCGCCTCACCACATCCTGACTCTTTCTTTAGACAACAATAAACTTACTTAGCAGTCAGCTCAGCGACGCAATCGTAAAGCTGCCAATTCACCTGAAGTGATTGCTGAATTCTCTACACCTTCTCCAAAACCCTTTTGTGATTACAGTCCCTGCATGTTTCATAAGCAACCTCTAAAAATGTTGTTTTTAGACCATAAGTTAGTTAAAGTGTTCACATAAGTCCTTATATAAATTTTTACTTCAAGGTGTCAGAACATATTCTGCTTTAGGTTTATATAGAAGCAATCAGTAAGGGCATCTTTTATACATGACTTGAGTCAGACTATAAGGGAGCCTACTACATTCAAGCAAGTCATCAATACAGGATTACTCACAGTGTTTCTACCAAGTAGTAAATTGCTGTTCCGTGCCAACAGAAGTAAGTGGTAGAACAAGGCTTTAATTTTTTTTTTTTATTTAGTTTTTTTTTCTGTTGATGGTAAATCGGTACTGGCAAGTGTTGAGTTACTTGGAAAAATGGGAAAAGTTTGAACTTTTGGCAACTTGAAAAAAGGCATAGCGTGGAAGCTTAGAAAATTACAAGATTGCGACAGAAGCTTCCTTTAGATGCATTTCTTTTGATGAACGGATCTGTGTTGTTGGGTTTTCCAGTTCTTTAAAGCAACCTTAGAGGTGAGGGAGGAAATTGCATCCGAGCAGCGTGACATCAAACAATCTAGGCATGACGGCCCTTTCAAGGTCTAAGAAGAAAAAAGGTGTTAACATGTAACAGGTAGAATAAATCTCCCAAACCAATAAAGCGCACGTCATTTATCACACTCAATGCTCACAAGACTACCTTAAACGAAGTAATGATTGATTGAGGAAAACAGACAAGAGTCCTACTCTGACTCCGACCAACGTTTTCCAGTAAGGTTTCTCCTTGTTGAGCATCGTAAGACTGAACAAAGGTTGAACCCTGAATGCACAAAGGAGACCAAACAAACATTTTGCATTGTTTAGAATCATTGATTTAGACAGCTGGGATTGCATAGGTATTGCTGCAAAGGACACAAACCAACATTAATTCATTCATTTCAAATGCATGTTTATGTACTGTGGGAGGAAAACCAAGGGAAAATCCACACAAACATGTCAGAAATCCAAACTCCACACAGAGAGAGGTTTTGAAAGAATCCTTCAGGTGAATCTTTACCAAAATATTTTGAGTAAATAAGGTTATGATAGTGTATTTTGTCATTTGATAAACATGTTTATACTACATTCAACAAGGGTGGGGTACCAAATGTGTTACTTTTCTCAGCACAGAAGAAAAAAATCAAACAGTGCCATACAGTATTTCGATGTCGTTGATGCACGTGACGTCACGTCCGGTTGCAGACTCGGCAGTGGCGCACGCACTTGGCCAGTCAACAAACAGTCAGGCAGCACTCAGAGCGGACTCTGGTGAACTGCCTCTTAGTAATTTTACAATTTTCCTTGCAAACAAAGCAAGAAAAAAATCATACAAAGTACAGTGAGGCTCCACTTTTAAAATGCACTAGCTCAGTGCTCATTTACTTTGGATTTGCTATAAACAGGCTACTGCTTTGCATTAGCTATTGTTAGAATATTGTTGCAAATATACATTTAAACAGTTTTAAACTCAAACGGCATTAAGCTGGCAGCAGGCCGTCTGTGTTTACGGGCTTCCTGACCTGTCAAGCTGACTCCTAGCAAGGACTCATCTTGTTGTGAAAATACCATGAAGCTGTTATGGGTGTTCTTAATCACTGCATAGGACTATAAGAATGTTGACTTTCTGTGTCTTGTAAAACTCAAAACTAATATTAATATGATAATTACACATCCTATAGTTTTGATTGGGTAAACAACGTCCTCTTATCAACCGATGGCTCCGCTAAATGGCTTTGTTATGAGCCATTTCCAGTTGGACTGTTGTTGCCTTTTGCCCTGGATTCACCCCCTCCTTTGGAAAACTCACTTGACCATAAATGTGATTGTCTGGACCAGATTAACTTTTTTTGTCTCATGGAGTATAAGAAGAACAAAGAATTATTGATCGGGGCTCGATCCTCTCGGCAGTAGCTAGACGAATGTTGGTTGAGACCAATGCTGAAATGTTGTTGAATAAGTCTTGTTAAATCTTTCAGAAGGCCCTGACTGTTCATGCCAATAATGGGAGTAAAGTCCAAACTATTTTACATGGCTATTTCAATACCGCCAAAATTTGGCGATGAAAACTATTAATATGTAAATCACAATCAAACTGTTGGTGATAATGAGTACAATACTTCCACTAACACGCCACATTCAACATAATGGCATAGACTACTTCCTAGCTAGGCAACACACTGTATTTCATAGTCGTGACTGCTACAACTTTGAGCTGATCCTTTGTGTCTGCGGCGCTCCCTTGTCTGTTTTTGGCGCGTATTAATACCTTGTTTTGCAACATGAGGCTGATCCACCCGCGAGAATTGTAAAAATGTTTTACATCGCTTTCCCTACAACGCGGCTAGAAGACAAGTATAGGAAGTGAAAGTTTGCCGTCAACACTGGTGAGCCATACACAAATGTTTAAGGTAAACACACAAAGTCTGCATTATGTTCACGAATGAACACACTGAAGCTAATACAAATGATAAAATAGTGAATGAACACATTAAAGAGATGGTTTGACAAAAACAACATCCGTAAATTTCAGTAAAATGCTATAGGATAACAGCAGAAGAGAAAGTCAAACAAAAAATACAAATAAAATTTTGGGTTTAATAATAGATGAGAGTGGATCTAAGTCTTGAAGCACACATATAGACACCACAGTAACGTGCAGTCAGGGGAGGCAGGTGAGGCAGTGCCTCACCTGCCTCACCTGCCTCACCTGCCATCATGGAAAGAAAAAAAATGTAAAAAGCAAAAACAATTTATTAAATTATTATATGTATCCAGTGATTAAACTTTATAAAGTTATTTTCCATTTAACTTCACCAGTTTTAGATTATCTTGATTCAAAATCGCTGAATTTTCACATTTCCCGTTCAAATACTAAGAAGAGACTTGAGTCAGCAGCCAGTTAAAGTTCAAGTTAAAGTACCAATGATTGTCACACATACACTAGGTGAGACGAAGTTATTCTCTGCATTTGACCCATCACCCTTGATCACCCCCTGGGAAGTGAAGGGAGCAGTGGGCAGCAGCGGTGGCCGCGCCCGGGAATAATTTTTGGTGATTTAACCCCCAATTCCAACCTCACAATGAATTGCGCAATGACTCGGCTAACTGCTGGCTGCTGTGCAGTGAGACCGTGTTGCTATATGAATCATATTATACATTTCCATTGTTTAGTTAGTTGAGGTGTATAATGTACAGTGTATTTTGTCAACAACTGTATGTGTGTAACGTATTTCTTGTGCTGGGCAATCATAAAACGGCTGCGAAGACGCACTGTGTGAGGCACCTGTTCTCCTGCCTCATGGTGACAGAGGGCGCTAGTGATCCCAGGGATCATTCTTGCGATTACTCGGCTGCAGAAAAAGTGACAACAAGCTACAGTTAGCAAGTCAAGTGCAGCGGTAGCGATTGTTTATTTTGTCCTCTCCTCTGGATTTTTAACATGGAAGATTACATACCGGTATCTAAAATAAAACTGTTTTCTAAACTGGACTTTCAATCAAAGAAGGAGGTAATAATTAAAGGAAGACCAATAATTAAAGGAAGACCAACGCTGGAGCTAAAAAAGTGAGGTATATAATCGAGACAGGGAGACTTTTAAAACTGAAGAAAGATAAGGAAGTCTTCTATAAACAAGTTATTGATGCTTTCGTTCTGAAGGAGCGGCCCATAGACTTCATTTATAAGTAAAGGTAAGACCATAATAACATTTTTTTTTATTACATGTGTTTTTTATGTGCTACAGTTTGTATGTGTAAAGAATGCTGGTATATGAGCTTATAAACATAACCCGTTAACTGCTGCCAATTAAATGTTGAATAAGATACTCTTTAGGGTTCATATGTCTGTAAATCTGACTGTGATGAAGTCAGTGCCTCACCAGCCATGAACCCCACTGCACGTCACTGAGACAGCGCGGTGATTACAAATACATTGGAGGCCGCCACCACAGTTGACACACTTCACACAGAAGTTATCATTTCTCCGTGATTGTTGGTCCAAAGCTAATGAAGAGTTTGGCAAAGTAATAGGTTACATAATAAGTTACATAATAAGTTTACATTTCTTGCGCTGTTGGGTGCGTGTTAGAGAGCATGCCAGTCACTAAACACTGCATGAATGTAGCAGCAAAGTGCATCAAATACGGCCGAAAAATTACACTTTGACTAAATAAAAACATGTCTCATTGTGAGTTTATGAGAATGAGTTTGTGTAGAAATACATTGAGACTTACTATTTGGGTTGATTTTGTCAGGAAAACTAGCGTCAGAACGACTGCAATTGCATGCTTCCAGACACAGATACAAACACAGCCGCATACGTCATTGGCAGCAATGATGGCCCCTCTTGTTTAGTTGGACATACTCTCTTTATACACGACTCTGCCGTAGCCTATACACTGCTGCCATCTAACATCTTGGAATTGCAAGGTCTGATATATACAGTATTACTTGCAAATGAGACTCAGAAATATGTCATGAAAACATGATATTAAGCTTGGACAGCAAATGTTACATTAAAAAAATTACTTCATTATTAAACATCCATCCATCCATCCATCCATCCATCCATCCATTTTCTACCGCTTGTCCCTTTTGGAGTCGCGTGGGTGCTGAAGCTTATCTCAAAGCATTTGGCTTAAGTGGTTCGATGCCTCATGTGGACGGCGTGGCGAAGTTGGTAGAGTGGCTGTGCCAGCAATCTGAGGGTAACTGGATCAATCCCCACCTTCTACCATCCTAGTCACGTCCGTTGTGTCCTTGGGCAAGACACTTCACCCTTGCTCCTGATGGGTCCTGGTGAGCGTCTTGCATGGCAGCTCCCGCCGTGTGTGTGTGTGAATGGGCGAATGTGGAAATACTGTCAAAGTGCTTTGGGCTCTTTAAAAAGGGGTAGAAAAGCGCCACACAAGTACAACCCATTTACCATTCATCTGACCATCACTAATACAGAGCAGAACATATTTATGTTGTCACTAATATTTCAGAATAGCATGTCAAAAAAAAAAACCTTGCTGTCATCCATTTTTTAAATTGATTTAATTCTACATTGTGCACACTTTTTTTTTTTTTTTTTTAATATATTTAATTCTACATTCTGCACACTTTTTTTTCTCCTCTCTGAGCTGCAACCTTATCGTGGTAGAGGAGTTTGCGTGTCCCAATGATCCTAGGAGCTATGTTGTCCGGGGGTTTTCATGCCCCCTGGTAGGGTCTCCCAAGGCAAACAGGTTCTAGGTGAGGGATCAGACAAAGAGCAGCTCAAAGACCTTTATGAAGAAGAAAAATCATGGACCCAGATTTCCCTCGCCCGGACGCGGGTCACCGGGGCCCCCCTCTGGAGCCAGGCCCGGAGGTGGGGCACGATGGCGAGCGCCTGGTGGCCGGGCCTGTTCCCATGGGGCCCGGCCGGGCACAGCCCGAAGAGGCAGCGTGGGTCACCCCTCCAATGGGCTCACCACCCATAGCAGGGGCCATAGAGGTCGGGTGCATTGTGAGCTGGGCGACAGCCGAAGGCAGGGCACTTGGCGGTCCGATCCTCGGCTACAGAAGCTAGCTCTTGGGACGTGGAACGTCACGTCACTGGGGGGGAAAGAGCCTGAGCTAGTGCGCGAAGTTGAGAAATTCCGGCTGGATATAGTCGGACTCACTTCGACGCACAGCAAGGGCTCTGGAACCACTTCTCTCGAGAGGGATTGGACCCTCTTCCACTCTGGCGTTGCCGGCAGTGAGAGGCGACGGCCTGGGGTGGCAATTCTTGTTTCCCCCAGGCTCAAAGCCTGTACGTTGGAGTTCAACCCGGTGGACGAAAGGGTAGCCTCCCTCCGCCTTCGGGTGGGGGGACGGGTCCTGACTGTTGTTTGTGCTTATGCACCAAACAGCAGTTCAGAGTACCCACCCTTTTTGGGAACACTCGAGGGAGTACTGGAAAGTGCTCCCCCGGGTGATTCCCTTGTCCTACTGGGAGACTTCAACGCTCACGTTGGCAACGACAGTGAAACCTGGAGAGGCGTGATTGGGAAGAATGGCCGCCCGGATCTCAACCCGAGTGGTGTTTTGTTATTGGACTTTTGTGCTCGTCACAGTTTGTCCATAACAAACACCATGTTCAAACATAAGGGTGTCCATATGTGCACTTGGCACCAGGACACCCTAGGCCGCAGTTCCATGATCGACTTTGTAGTTGTGTCATCGGATTTGCGGCCTCATGTTTTGGACACTCGGGTGAAGAGAGGGGCGGAGCTTTCTACCGATCACCACCTGGTGGTGAGTTGGCTGCGATGGTGAGGGAGGATGCCGGACAGACCTGGGAGGCCCAAACGCATTGTAAGGGTCTGCTGGGAACGTCTGGCAGAGTCTCCTGTCAGACAAAGTTTCAATTCCCACCTCCGGAAGAACTTTGAACATATCACGAGGGAGGTGCTGGACATTGTTGGACCATGTTCCGCACCTCTATTGTCGAGGCGGCAGATCGGAGCTGTGGCCGCAAGGTAGTTGGTGCCTGTCGGGGCGGAAATCCTAAAACCCCTTGGTGGACACCAGCAGTGAGGGATGCCGTCAACCTGAAGAAGGAGTCCTATCGGGTCCTTTTGGCTCATAGGACTCCGGAGGCAGTGGACAGGTACCGACAGGCCAAGCGGTGTGCAGCTTCAGCGGTCGCGGAGGCAAAAACTCGGACATGGGAGGAGTTCGGGGAAGCCATGGAAAACGACTTCCGGACGGCTTCGAAGCGATTCTGGACCACCGTCCGCCGCCTCAGGAAGGGGAAGCAGTGCACTATCAACACTGTGTATGGTGCGGATGGTGTTCTGCTGACCTCAACTGCGGATGTTGTGGATAGGTGGAAGGAATACTTCGAAGACCTCCTCAATCCCACCAACACGTCTTCCTACGAGGAAGCAGTGCCTGGGGAATCTGTGGTGGACTCTCCTATTTCTGGGGCTGAGGTCGCTGAGGTAGTTAAAAAGCTCCTCGGTGGCAAGGCCCCAGGGGTGGACGAGATCCGCCCGGAGTTCCTTAAGGCTCTGGATGCTGTGGGGCTGTCTTGGTTGAAAAGACTTTGCAGCATCGCGTGGACATCGGAGGCGGTACCTCTGGATTGGCAGACCGGGGTGGTGGTTCCTCTCTTTAAGAAGGGGGACCGGAGGGTGTGTTCCAACTATCGTGGGATCACACTCCTCAGCCTTCCCGGTAAGGTTTATTCAGGTGTACTGGAGAGGAGGCTACGTCGGATAGTCGAACCTCGGATTCAGGAGGAACAGTGTGGTTTTCGTCCTGGTCGGGGAACTGTGGACCAGCTCTATACTCTCGGCAGGGTTCTTGAGGGTGCATGTGAGTTTTCCCAACCAGTCTACATGTGCTTTGTGGACTTGGAGAAGGCAATTGACCGTGTCCCTCGGGAAGTCCTGTGGGGAGTGCTCAGAGAGTATGGGGTATCGGACTGTCTTATTGTGGCGGTCCATTCCCTGTACGATCAGTGCCAGAGCTTGGTCCGCATTGCCGGCAGTAAGTCGAACACATTTCCAGTGAGGGTTGGACTCCGCCAAGGCTGTCCTTTGTCACCGATTCTGTTCATAACTTTTATGGACAGAATTTCTAGGCGCAGTCAAGGCATTGAGGGGTTCCGGTTTGGTAACCACGGGATTAGGTCTCTGCTTTTTGCAGATGATGTGGTCCTGATGGCTTCATCTGACCGGGATCTTCAGCTCTCGCTGGATCGGTTCGCAGCCGAGTGTGAAGCGACCGGAATGAGAATCAGCACCTCCAAGTCCGAGTCCATGGTTCTCGCCCGGAAAAGGGTGGAGTGCCATCTCCGGGTTGGGGAGGAGACCCTGCCCCAAGTGGAGGAGTTCAAGTACCTAGGAGTCTTGTTCACGAGTGAGGGAAGAGTGGATCGTGAGATCGACAAGCGGATCGGTGCGGCGTCTTCAGTAATGCGGACGTTGTACCGATCCGTTGTGGTGAAGAAGGAGCTGAGCCAGAAGGCAAAGCTCTCAATTTACCGGTCGATCTACGTTCCCATCCTCACCTATGGTCATGAGCTTTGGGTCATGACCGAAAGGATAAGATCACGGGTACAAGCGGCCGAAATGAGTTTCTTCCGCCGTGTGGCGGGGCTCTCCCTTAGAGATAGGGTGAGAAGCTCTGCCATCCGGGAGGGACTCAAAGTAAAGCCGCTGCTCCTTCACATCGAGAGGAGCCAGATGAGGTGGTTCGGGCATCTGGTCAGGATGCCGCCCGAACGCCTCCCTAGGGAGGTGTTTAGGGCACGTCCAACCGGTAGGAGGCCACGGGGAAGACCCAGGACACGTTGGGAAGACTATCTCTCCCGGCTGGCCTGGGAACGCCTCGGGATCCCCTGGGAAGAGCTAGACGAAGTGGCTGGGGAGAGGGAAGTCTGGGTTTCCCTGCTTAGGCTGATGCCCCCGCGACCCGACCTCGGATAAGCGGAAGATGATGATGATGATTCTGCACACTTTATTTGTGTTTCAATCTGTAAGCAAGTGGTCGTAGCTCAACGTTGAGGGTCGCTCCAAGCTGCAGCCAAGGGTTTCTCATACGATAAGCTTAAAGTAAAAGTAATTTTAAGTTATTTTTCAATTTGTGTATATATTTTTGTCGATTAAACATATGTTAAAATTATCAAAGTAAGTCAATATTAAATGTTATTATAAATGTGCTTGTTACTACACTACATATATACTTCCAACATGTATATAAAACCCTAATGGAGGTGTTTGGGTGTTTTATAGTGGTTCTATAGACAGAATTGAACGGCTACCATAGGCTCCATCGTAAGCAAACTTTTGATCGCATTTATTTTGTGACAGGTCTCCAGCCGTCATCGTGTGGGTTGCAGTGACCATCGATGCAAGACGCATTGTAGCAGGTCTGACTCTTGTTTATTGTTTCAATAGATCTGTTTTGGTTCCAGTCAGTCGCGCCAATTTCTATCACGACCTCCTTTCCTGCTCGTCTCGGCGCGCCTTTCGGTGGCCGGTGGCTGCGTCTTCCGCAGGGCTCATCTTCCTCTGAGTCCTTCTCGTCGTCTTTGTTGTCCGTCGTTTCCTCTCCTACTTCTGCCACGCTTGCTCCTCCTTCTCCCCTTTAATGCTGCAGCAGAAGATGCAGGGATTGAGAGCAGATGTGTCGTTTACGCGCCTGACTCTGATGGCTGCAGTGTCGCTCCAGGCGTGCCCTTCCTCTCCGCTCCGCTGCATGCTCCGCCTCCTGGCCGCCATCTTGAGCAGGACCGCTGTCGGCTCGTCGACTCTGTCTCTCCACATTTAATATTTACATTCCATTAAAAAACATAACGTCCATCGTCATTCCTCCCATAATGACTGAACGATAGGCAAAATTCCCAAAAAGGTGCATTTCCCCTTTGCAAAAATATGGACAAAAAAGCCTTTCATAGAGAATAATTTCATATCAACGCAAAATAAATTAAGGATGGAAATGGATAAAGGAACATTTCACAAACATTTAAAGGCCTACTGAAACCCACTACTACCGTCCACGCAGTCTGATAGTTTATATATCAATGATGAAATATTAACATTGCAACACATGCCATTACGGCCGGTTCAGTTTACTAAATTGCAATTTTAAATTTTCCGCGGAGTTTCTTGTTGAAAAAACGTCGCGGAATGATGACGTGTACGCGTGACATCACGGACTGTCAGGAAATATTAGCGCAGCACTATGTGCGGCTAAAAGTCGTGTCTTTTCATCGCGCAATTACACAGTATTCTGGACATCTGTGTTGCTGAATCTTTTGCAATTTGTTCAACTAATAATGGAGAAGTCAAAGTAGAAATATGAAGCTGGGAAGCTTTAGCCTTTAGCCACACGTTCCTTGTTTAAAATTCCCGGAGGTGAAGTTTTACTATGGATCAGAGCGGTCAAGCGATCATGGTTCCCGACCAATTGTCAACCGGCAGGTTTCGGTGAGAAAATTGTGGTAAAAAGTTGCATCTTACCGGAGATCTGTGGAGTTTGCGCCGTCCCTGTATCTGAGGTGACTTCCCTCAGACACTGGCCTCAAGACACCCGTGGACACACCCCTCCGACTATCAGGTACTATTAATCTCACTAAAACACTAGCAACACAATAGAAAGATAAGGGATTTCCCAGAATTATCCTAGTAAATGTGTCTAAAAACATCTGAATCCGTTCCAATGCAATCGCCTTTTTTAAAAAACTCTATTTATATATTTTTCTAGTCCTTCGCTATCAATATCATCATGCACAAATATTTCATCCTCGCTCAAATTAATGGGGAAATTGTTATTTTCTCAGTCCGAATAGCTCTTGCTGCTGGAGGCTCCCATTATAAACAATGTGAGGACGCGAAAAGCCCTCACCCTTGTGACGTCATCGTCTGCGACTTCTGGTAAAGGCAAGGCTTTTTTATCAGCACCAAAAGTTGCAAACTTTATCGTCGATGTTCTATACTAAATCCTTTCAGCAAAAATATGGCAATATTGCAAAATGATCAAGTATGACATAGAATGGACCTGCTATCCCCATTTAAATGAGAAAATCTCATTTCAGTAGGCCTTTAACCTTTATTGAAGACTATTTTTTGGCAAAGACGGCAGAGTGCCACATCATACTTTACTGCGAGTTGCCCCTAAATGTAATAATGTCGCTCACCTTCTTTACCAAAGTGCTTGCTTATGTGTGGCTGTACTCTGTAAACAAAAACACCAATACTGAGTTACCGGTATGATAATACTAAGATCCATCCATCCATTTTCTAAAGCTTGTACCTTTCAGGGTCTTGAGGGGTGCTGGAGCCTATGTCAGCTGCATTCGTGCAGAAGGTGGTGTACACCATGGACAAGTCGCCACCTCATCGCAGGGCCAACATAGATAGACAACATTCACACTCCCGTTCACACACTAGGGTCAATACTAAGAAAATAATTTAAATTATTTTGACTTGAGATCTACATAATGTATTATTATTTTCTTTTTTCTAATTCGCCTTTAATGGCACAAGAGCCACCACTGTGTTATAGTTACAGTGCCCTCCAAAAGTATTGGAACAGTGAGGCCAATTCCTTTTTTTTTGTTGTAGACTGAAAACATTTGGGTTTGACTTAAAAAGATGAATATGAGACAAGAGATCGACATTTTTCAGCTTTTATTTTCAGGTTTTTACATCTGGATCTGATACACAACATAGAAGATAGCATTATTTGTAATGCAACACAACATTTTTTGGTGAGCAAAAGTATTGGAACATATAAACTTAAAATAGATTAAAGTGAATAAGACTTAATATTTAGTTCCAAATCCTTTTGTTTCAATAAGTGCATCAAGCCTTTTGCATTCTTCTTTTGTGATGCTTTTCCAGGCTTTCACCGCAGCCTCTTTCAGTTGTCCTTTGTTTTGCGGGGTTACTCCCTTCAGTCTCCTCTTAAACAGGCAAAATGCATGCTCGATTGGGTTTAAGTCTGGAGACTGACTTGGCCATTCTAAAACCTTCCACTTTTTACCCCTATGAACTCCTTTATTGTTTTGGCAGTGTGTTTTGGCTCGTTATCTTGCTACATGATGAAGGATTTCCCAATCAGTTTGGTTGCATCTTTCTTTAAATTAGCAGACAAAATGGTTCTGTAGACTTCTGAGTTCATTTTGCTGCTGCCATCAATGAAGATGAAAGAGCCCATCCCAGAAAAAGCCATGCAAGCCCAGGCCATGACATTACCTCGGCCGTGTTTTACAGATGATCTTGTATGTTTGGGATCATGAGCAGATCCTTTCTTTCTCCAAACTTCTGCCTTTCCATCACTTTGGAAAAAGTTAATCTTTGTCTCATCAGTCTATAAAACTTTTTCCCTGATTTTTAGAGGCTCATCTCTGTACCTTTTGGAAAATTCCAGCCTGGCTTTCCTATTCTTCTTGCTAATGAGTGGTTTGCATCTTCTGTTGTAGCCTCTGTACTTCTGTTCATGAAGTCTTCTGCGAACAGTAGATTGTGATACCTTCACTCCTGCCCTCTGGAGGTTGTTGTTGATGTCACTAACAGATGTTTTAGAGTCTTTCTTTATAGCTCTCACAATGTTTCTGTCATCAACTGCTGATGTTTTCCTTGGTCAACCTGTTTGACGTCTTTTGCTTAGTAAACCAGTGGTTTCTTTCTTCCTCAGGAAATTTCAAATGGTTACACTGGCAATGTCCAAAGTTTGTGCAATGGCTCTGATTGATTGTCCATCTTCTCTTGGATTCACAATTGCTTCTTTTTCACCCTTAGACAGCTCTCTGGTTTTCAAGTTGGGTCCATCTCTAAATGCAGTCTGCACAGGCAAAATCTATCCTACCCAATCTGAAACTGAGCTGAGACATTAGTGCTATTTATTGTTTGAATAATCAATGTAATTGGGATATACTTTGGCAACAAAACACACCTGCCAGACCCTTTGCTCTCATGAAAAATGTGTAGGTTCAAACAAAAGGTGCTATCTTCTAAGTTGCGTATCAGATCCGGATGTAAATACCAGGAAATAAAAGCTGAAATGTTGCTATCATGTCTCATATTCATCTTCTGATGTCAAACCCAAATGTTTTCAGTGTACAACAAAAATAAACACATTGACGTGAGAGCTACTGAATGTATCATTATTTTATTTTTTTTTAGTTTGTCTTTAATGGCATTAAAGCCACCACTGTGTTTTAGTTATGTTCCACTTCATCAACACTCAGAACTTAAATCTGCGAAATCAAATTACCCTGGTTTGTACAATTACACTAACAATAACACAACTCTTGTTTGCCAAAGAATGTACCATTGTCACCAACGAGGTCGTGGTGTGGCCCCCAGTGAGAGGCAGGAGGTACTCTCAGTCTTCGTGTCTTTATTCATGATTGAACAATACACACACCTCAAGCTAGGTGGCAGCAGTGATCAAACTAATCAATAGGCAACCTCTTTACACAGTATAAGTACAATGGTACCAATTTTCCCTACAATTTTTCATATGTGTGAGCAAAGGCCAAAACGCCTTGAGCATTCAGTGGCGCACATGCGAGCAACGGCAGACGTGCACACTGTTATGTGCTTATCTTTTTATTTGATTTTGTGTGCGGCCTAGATTTTCCGTGCGCAATTGCACTGGCGCATACTTTAGAGGGAACGTTGAATGGTACCGAATTTACGAGCTTAATTGGTTCAGTAACATAGCTGTTAACTCAAAACACTAGTATCTCACATCATCGCCCTTTACATTAAAATACCATCCATCCATCCATCCATCCATCCATCCATTTACTACCGCTTATTCTCTGTTGGGGTCGCGGGGGGGCGCTGGTGCCTATATCAGCTACAATCGGGCAAAAGGTGAAGAGCTCTGAATACTTTCCGGATGCAGTGGTCAGTCATGTTTTTGATCGTTTATTTCTTTAAATTACTGAATGCTCATTCTTCTCAGCATTCTCTTTAAACTCCCTTTCTCCATTCCGTTGGTTGATGGTCGAACTTGGCTTTGAGATATTGCTAACGAGTAAAAAAAATAATCTGTCCAGTAAGGGAGGGAGGTGATTTAGAAAACTTAAAACTTAAGACTTAAACAAACCTTAATGATCCACAAGGGAAATTATTGTGAGAACCACTGCCGTAGGCTAATGTAGCAGTAGCATAGCAATTAAGTGAGCCAAATCTTTGTCCTGGTTGATCAGAACAATATAGTTAAAGTTAAGAATAATACCTAATAATGAGAAAAAGATAGGTCTTTATTGTCATTGCACAAGTACAACGAAACTTTGCTTTCAGCACAAACCCGTTCTAGATTAGACAAACAAACAGTGTAAAGACTTACAGAACAGGAAAGCTGATGGGTCGCCACAAGGCGCCCCGTAAAAGATGGGGAAAAAGGTAAAACGCTGGGGAAGGATGAGCAAAAAAATACAATCTAGACTGGGCTCCTAAGGGGGCCCTGTCTGGAGTGTTAAAAAACCTCCATAGCAAAGCACATATATATATTACAACATGCATCTCGAGATATGTAGCAACAAAAGGAAGGGAGTGCGGGGTCATGGTGGTAGGCCAAAGCTCTCAGACGCTGACCATGAAAGTTACACTACAAGGTGATTTGTGCATCTCTGAATATGCTTACTGATTCAGCACCAGCAGTAATCTCCATATGCATGTTAGTTGTTTTCATCGTTCACAGTAGTTAACTTGAGAATTTGATGGTGGAGTATTTATTCATTATTTGTGCCTTAATCTCTACATGGTCACAGGTGAGCTGTAGGCTATTCCAGCTGACTTTGGGTAATAAATTGGTTCCACCCTGGACTGGTCACCAATTATTACTCATATAGACAAAACATTGACATTCACAATCACAATTTAAAGTCTTCAGTTAACTTACGACTGTGTTCCTCAGTACTTACAGTGAAGTAACCATTGTAAAAGTCACACCTTGTAGTTTCCATATGCCTTCTTCTCTGTACTTTTCAATCTTTTACTGTTCCAATTGAATTGGTGCATCTAGCCAAGATCAGTCTCTTTTGATAGCTTTCCCTTGATGCATTTTGCATTATGTTGTCGGGTCTGGCTGTGTTGTAATAACCCAAATAGCCGAATGCTGCTCTCCTCTTCTTATAGTTGATTCTTTCCATCTCATTTGACGAAGTACTGTATTTTTTTTTAATTCCAAATTTCTTTGTGCATTCAATTGAAACGTTGGTGTTTGTTGCTCAGCCTGGGGACTTAGTGTGACCTCATTCTTGGTAACCCTTATTAGTTTCTTAATAACTTTTCAGTATTTATTTCTTTGTTAGGTTATGCCAATAAGCCCTCAGGTTCTTTGTTTTCTTTTAATCATATTTGATGGGAGATTGTGACGATCCCAAGGCTGCTGCCAATAGGGTGTTGTGTACAGCAGTGATCTTCAATGGTTTCTCAGGGCAAGGATACCGTAGCTATATATTTGGTGGAAAATTCTGTTTTAAAATAAACTGGTCCCAAGGGTACCTTGATCACCATGGGTGTAACTTTAACCATGTTTTTTTTGTTGTGTTACAAAACAATACATTTTTGTATTGTACGTTTGTAAATACTTAAACATGAGAATGGGATTTTGGCCAATCACAAATAGCCTGACCCAGCCTTGTGATTGTAGGGGCAGGTTATTAAGCGGTGCCCTGCTTGAAAGAACTCCTGTATGATACGGAATGTGTGCATTGCTGACTGAAAGACGTCTTTTGCTGCCATTTATTTGTTCACTACACTGTGATGGCTCAATTCTAAAGTGGATTTAAAGATTCATACATTTGTGGTCTAATCAACCACAAACATTTGTGATGCCGTACCTAATGGTCACTGGTGTAAAATACACTGGGAGCATACACATATCATATACAAGGTGGTACGTCAACCGTTCTGTAATGATAAAAACAAGTACAGTGGTACATCAATTTAAGAGTACCTTAACTGAAAGGTATTTTTGTCATGCTTTAAGTTGCGAGCATAATTTGAGTTACAAGCATCCCCTGCTGGCAGTAATCGTTCACAGCACACAGCCAGAGATCTACACATTTCTGTCCTTCAGCCTTCGGAAATGATAACTTGAGTGCGAGGGATGACACCCACCCAATCACAAAAACATTAAAAACATGTCCTGCTGTGTAGCAGACTCAGCGAAGCAGCCTGACCACAGTGTCGTCATCTGCACCACTCCAGAACAAAATTCAGTTTGCGCGCCAAAACAACATCCACAAAGCGGACATTTATCCATGAAACTATGGGAAATGATGTAGTCCTGATGGCTTCATCTGGCCGGGATCTTCAGCTCTCACTGGATCGGTTCGCAGCCGAGTGTGAAGCGACCGGAATGAGAATCAGCACCTCCAAGTCCGAGTCCATGGTTCTCGCCCGGAAAAGGGTGGAGTGCTATCTCCGGGTTGGGGAGGAGACCCTGCCCCAAGTGGAGGAGTTCAAGTACCTAGGAGTCTTGTTCATGAGTGGGGGAAGAGTGGATCGTGAGATCGACAGGCGGATCGGTGCGGCGTCTTCAGTAATGCGGACGTTGTATCGATCCGTTGTGGCGAAGAAGGAGCTGAGCCGGAAGGCAAAGCTCTCAATTTACCGGTCGATCTACGTTCCCATCCTCACCTATGGTCATGAGCTTTGGGTCATGACCGAAAGGATAAGATCACGGGTACAAGCGGCCGAAATTAGTTTCCTTCGCCGGGTGGCGGGGCTCTCCCTTAGAGATAGGGTGAGAAGCTCTGCCATCTGGGAGGAGCTCAACGTAAAGCCGCTGCTCCTCCACATCGAGAGGAGCCAGATGAAGTGGTTCGGGCATCTGGTCAGGATGCCACCCGAACGCCTCCCTAGGGATGTGTTTAGGGCACGTCCAGCTGGTAGGAGGCCACGGGGAAGACCCAGGACACGTTGGGAAGACTATGTCTCCCGGCTGGCCTGGGAACGCCTCGGGATCCCCCGGGAAGAGCTAGACGAAGTGGCTGGAGATAGGGAAGTCTGGGCTTCCCTGCTTAGGCTGCTGCCCCCGCGACCCGACCTCGGATAAGCGGAAGATGATGGATGGATGGATGGACTATGGGAAAGCAGCAGAATTGTCTTTTCCCCTGACTCTACAAACTGCATAATCCCACATTAACTGTGATCACGAGGTCTTACGCAGACTGGTTGTTGTCAACTCTGACTTCTCCGGTCCGACACTCAAAGACGTCCGTGTGCAGCATAAACAACAATTTCCTGTTTCCTTTTGTTACAGTCCAGAAGACACACCACATTAAGGTGCTCGCAGACTTTGGCGTGCTGTAGGTGGAGTGTACTCTGCGCGGATTTTCCACAGTCATCTGAACTTCCATAGTGCAATGCTTTGTCGTAGTTTCTTGTGAAATTACCCTGAAATACTACTTTTCCCACAGTTCCTGTACATTGTTTACATTTTCCTGTCACGGCACCCTACACTGAGGATGAAGAAGAGGAGCTGCTCTACCTGCTCGTTTTGAAAAGCAGTGAAATAAAGAGAGGGTCGGTATATGTTCAGCCTTTAAATGTTACAAGAGACGAGGAAGGGGAGTATTTTTAGGCAAGCAGTACTCGCTACCAGCTGCTCCGAACATATATGTTGCAGCCACATATCGACTAGGCACATAAACTGAGTCATGAAAAATATTTATTTCATACATTTGATTGATTTAAATTTTATGCAAATCGATGTCACATGTAATGTGACACAACATCCTTTATGGTTCATCTTCCAAAGTCCTCCATAAACTTCTAATCATCCAAAACTCGGCTGCACATCTCCTCACTCGTTCCTGCCGCTATGACCACAACAGCCCTGTCCTACAAGAACTTCACTGGCTAACTATCCCGCAGTGCTTCCATTTCAAAATCATTTTCCTGACCCATAAAGCTCTCTACAATATCCAGCAGTCACCTCCTCACAGAACCCACAGTGCCTTGTCCATCTCTGCCCCCACCCACTGGAACTCTCTTCTCCTTTCCATCCGTTCATGTCATAATCCCACAATGTTCAAACCCACCTTTTGAAAACTGCTTTTAAAACTAGACAAACCATCTCATAAAACAATGTTCTTTTTCATTTTTCCCATTTTTATGTTGATTTATGTGCTTATGTGTGATTATGATCATGTTTTATTTAGTTTATTGGGTTCCTTTGAGTGTCTTTTAGAATCGCTACACAAATAAAATGAATTATTATTAATATAATTTTATTATTATTAATATTAATGCAGGTCGATGTGAAAATTAAATGCTGAGCAGTGTTTTCTGTGACATGAGTGCGCAGAGGAGAGTCTGCCTGATCATGAAATTTGAGTCCGCATGATCACGTTCCGCATACGTTTTGCCCGAGTATGTTTGGTAAATGCTTAACAATATCAAAAAGTTTCACATTAATAAACTGTAGTTTTTGCAGTACATTCAATTGTAGTGTTTTTCAAACAATATGTTATGATCCGTTGCCCGGACCATGTTTTGTTCTGTCAGTTTGACTTCCTCAGTTCTGTTTTCAGCAACCCTGGGTTTGTGTTTTAGTTGCCATGACTGCAGATTAGGTTCACCTGCCTCTGATTAGTGTTTGGGACGCTCACCTGCTCCTGGGCACAATCAGTCTGGCTTCCTTCTGTAACGACGTGGTCGCATGGTTATGCGTGGGTCTTTTTCCCAAGATGCAACAGGAAACTCCGGAGGTAAGGTGCAGGTAAACAATGATTTTTGCCATAAATCATGCAAGAAAATGCAGAAAAACCAAACAAGCGTAGTACAAACAATTGTGGCGAGAAACGGGAATAAGTACCTCTCTGATTAGTGCCCAGGAGAAGGTGAGCGTCCCGAACACTAATCAGAGGCAGGTGAACCTAATCTGCAGTCATGGCAACTAAAACACAAACCCAGGGGGGCTGAAAACAGAACTGAGCTGGTTAAACTAACAGAACAAAACATGATCCGGGCAATGGATTAAAACGCAGTATTTCTTATCTAAAAGTTATGTTTTCTTTTTAAAAGGCATGTTACTTATTAAAATTGTGTTGTTTTTGAGAGAGTAAACAAAGATGAACTTTTTTCAAATCATTCAATTAGGCGGGGCTGATTTGAGGTACAAGATACACATACAAGATAAAAGTTACAAGCTCTTCCTCCAACAAGGTGAGCTCGTAAATTGAAGTAAACCTGTATAGAATATTCTAGTGAAATCCTTTAACTTTGGAACATCATCAGCACTTCAGTCTTTTTCCAGTCCTTGAAGTTTAATGCGAGCAAAGGTGTAAATGCATTTAGTTTGCCTCTTTGGAATTGAGACACACTTCCTGTGAGAAGCATAGGAATCCAGTAGGAGAGATTTGAGAGTCCCTTGTAATTAGGCTGGTGGGTGGATACATTTCATTATGCCTAGAGATAGAGGTGGCTAAGCTCTGTGTTCCCCTGTAATCCTTCCACTACGCTGCCCATTATGACTCAGCCCCAATCCACCGTAGTAAAAGTCATCACATTTCTGCAGCCACACTGGGCCAAGCGAGTCAGCTGCCTCGGGCGCATTGACACCAGGCTTGTCTCCCGTGACTGAAATCGCCTCTGCGCACGGCTAAAGTTTTCTTCCTCCTGGGCTGAATAAGAATAGAGAGTGCACAGTTTCGCTTCCCCGGTTCAAATATAAGGCTAACGACTGTAATTGGCCCTCAGGGAAAGAGACACTCTGGATGATAGAGATTTGTCATCAGTCACCAAGTCCAGAGTTTGTTTGGGAAGTGTGGAGAATGCATATATTTTTAAGAGTTCTTTCTTTATTCATAGTCATGTTTAAAGCAGCTAATATTTTCCCATTTTTACACTTTGTATCTTATGTCCACAAGTAAACTCTTGTGCTTTACCTTGAAGGTGTTGGAATGTGTATTGGGAGTATGATGTAGTCCCTTTTTATCTGATCTGTTTAGAACAATGAGGCTGAATTCCTTTCTGGGCGGGTGGGGGCAGTTTTCGTACTTAAAGTCCTACTGAAACCCACTACTACCCACCACGCAGTCTGATAGTTTATACATCAATGATGAAATATTAACATTGCAACACATGCCAATACGACCTTTTTAGTTTACTAAATTGCAATTTTAAATTTCCCGGGAGTTTCGTCTTGAAAACGTTGTGTAATGATGACGTGTACGCAAGACGTCACGGGTTTTTAGGAAGTATGAGCGCTGCGCACACACACAGCTAAAAGTCGTTTGCTTTAACTGCATAATTACACAGTATTTTGGAGAGCTGTGTTGCTAAATCTTTTGCAATTTGTTCAATTAATATTGGAGAAGTCGAAGTAGAAAGATGGAGTTGGGAAGCTTTAGCCTTTAGCCACACAAACACACAGTGATTCCTTGTTTGAAATTCCAGGAGGTGAAACTTTACTATGGATCAGAGCGCGGTCAAGCAAACATGAATCATGACGTAATGTCAACCAGCAGGTTTCGGTGAGAAAATTGTGGTTAAAAAGTTGCTTCTTACCAGAGAAAAGCTGAGCTTGTGCCGTCCATAGCTGCAGTCGACTCCCCTGAGACATTGGCGTCAAAACACTCGTGGAGACACCCCTCTGAATATCAGGTACTGTTAAACTCACTGAAACACTAGCAACACAATAGAATTATCCTAGTAAATGTGTCTAAAAACATCGTAATCCGTCCCAATGCAATCGCGTTTTTTTTATTTTTACTTGTTTTTTGTTTTTTTTTCTAGTCCGTCGCTATCAATATCCTTAAAAACGAATCTTTCATCCTCGCTCAAATTAATGGGGAAATTGTCGTTTTCTCGGTCCGAATAGCACTTTTTGTTGGAGGCTCCCATTAAAATCAATGTGACTATGTGAGGAGCCATCAACATGTGATGTCATTGTCTGCGACTTCCGGTAGAGGCAGGGCTTTTCTCTTAGCACTGAAAGTTGCGAACTTCATTGTGGATGTTCTCTACTAAATCATTTCAGCAAAAATATGGCAATATCGTGAAATGATCAAGTATGACACATAGAATGGACCTGCTATCCCCGTTTAAATAAGAAAATCTAATTTCAGTAGGCCTTTAATAAGCTGTCACTTTCCGTGTGATTTTTTTAACGTACTGTAAGACTGGTCTCCTAAAACTTTAGTAAAACTTGATAATATTCCTATTCTGTCTTGATGGTCCTTCTCACTCAACATACATGTCATCCGAAAGAACTTGGGATTGACCAGTGACTTTTATTCCCTGAGAGAAGGACTGGTCTGACGCACCAGAAGAAAGGAACTATGAAGGTATTACAACAACTTCACATTGTTGGCAAAACATATTTTATATCCCTTTTTTATTCAGGCTCACTGAAATGTTCACTTCCTTGGAGGTAAATAGGAAAAAAGAGGAAGGTTGAAAGTGAGTTGTCCTAATTGCAAACCAAGTCTATACTTTGATGAGCTGCCAGATGTTCATTATCGAGATCAGCAGCCTCTTGTTGTGGTGGATAGCATCTCACCCCCCTGATTCTCAACAATCAAAAATCAGCATCTCTGTGGCCTGGTCAGAAACATTTATTGGAGGCAAGTGAAAGGGCGTCGACAACATTTTATTTGTGGTTCACCAACAGGTTCAGATGTGCTGGAAGTTAGACACATTTGTGCAGACAAGCATGATTAAAAGCAGGAAATGAATAATAAGGGCCGATAGTGTTGGAATACAAAGATGGAGTTTGACGAATGGGCTTCAAATGAAGCTGCATTGAAGTGTTGGGGGAGGGGATTTAAAAATGAAGGGCTGAGTGATGAGAGATGAGGTGATGCAGGGAGCAGGGGAAGTGGTGCTCCTGCAGAGCAGGCACAATTCGCAGTGAGAGGAAAAGTTTAATATCATGGAAGGACAGCAATGTGGACTGACGGAGAGCGATGGAGGAGATCATTAGGATCAGGATGCTCTGACATTAAGATAGATGATGAAACTTTAGAAGGGTTTTGAGAGTGAATGTTAGTGTTTGGGTCGTCCCCCCTTCCCGAATATCACTCCAAAACATCTTTTGTCTATACGTTACTTATGACTCTCTCATGGAGACCAGCGATAATTCAGCAGAGTTGACAATTTTGTGCAAACATTCTTTGTGAAGATGTTGTCTTTTAAAGGGGAACTGCACATTTTTGGGGAATTTTAACAACTGTTCACAGTAACAATGAAAGACATGAAGTCGGTATTGTTCTAACTTGTAAATAACGTCCTTTATTTCGTCCATAAAACCCAATAAAAAACATCCAAAAACCGCCAACAATACATTTTATGATTTGAATATTAACCAAGTGTTAGTTTTATTGTTATTATAAGTGCTAACGCATACAAACTTTTTATAGCGGCGACGTGATCACTAGTGTGTGTCCCTATGATTACATCATCGATTGGTAAGGTGCTTCCTCATTTCCTTTGCTCGTTGGAACTTTATTGGAAAGTAGAGGAACGAGGGCACATTCCGACAAGTTGGTACACTTTGACAACTATGGGGAGAACGACACAAAAAGCTTGGTAGCACCCCCCTTTTCTTTCCAATGTTAATCAGTCATTCCTCATCTAAATTGGAATATTTGAACATCCTGGCAGTCAGCATCCTAATCACAGCAGACATTGTACAGTAAATGCGTGTGTGACGGACTCCCAGCCGTCCTCGTGAAAGTTGCGGTGACACTGGACACACGACGCATCGTAGCAGGTTTGATTCACATTTATTGTTTCAAACAACCTTTCTTCGGGCCAGTCGGGCGCGCCCATTTCTAGTGCGCCGGCTCTTCTTCCTGGTCGTGCTGCACCTTTCAGTGCTCGCCTGCTGCGTCTGTGGCGGGGACTCATTTTGGCGTGATCTCGGTTGTCGGGCTCGTGGTCGGGCTGCCGTGGTTTCCTCCTCTCTCTCCCTCTCGATCGTGCCCCTTTCGCCTCTCTTAAAGTCTAGGAGCAGATGCGCAGATTGTGAGCAGGTGTGTGTCCTACGCACCTGACTCGGATTGCCGTCCTCCTGCCGCTGCGCGTGCGTCACGCCTCGCCTCACCGCCGCATGCCCCGCCACCTGGCCTCCATTTATTTTGTGGGTTCTTCCGAGGATGTTGTAGTCGTAATGATTTGTGCAGTCCTTTGAGACATTTGTGATTTGGGGCTATATAAATAAACATTGATTGATTGATTGATGATCTTGGTCCAGAGCGCCTCTCTCAGCCCGCTGTCGGCCCCTTAGCTGCATTTCTCCACAGACCTCCCCCGCCAGTTCGAGGCCGGGCTCCAGTCCGGCCGAGCATACTCCCCCCCACCTTTTCTTCCAGGAGCGGGAAAAAAACTGCTGCGGCCCTCTGACTTCTTTGCCTTTGTCTTTATCTTTCTTTTCGTTGTCTCTGCATTTTTCTTTGATTTCCCGAACTGTAATTACTTTGTCTTTTTCCTTGTCCTCTTTGAGTCTTTCCTTGTCCTCTTTGTCCTCTTCTTCCTTTTCTTGCATTTCTCCAAGAATTTCTTTCTCAATTTCTTGAGCTTTTCCAGCCTCTTCTTCATCCTCAATTTCTTCCTCATCTTGTTCGTCTACATCATTTTCCAGCAATTCTTCAATTATTTCTTCTATTTCAATTTCTTGGGTTACCTCTTCTGGTTTAAGTTTTTCTTTGTCCTCTTCTTTCTTTTCTTGCATTTCTCCAATAATGTTTTCTTTCTATTTCTTGAGCTTTTCCAACCTTTTCTTCATCCTCAATTTCTTCCTCTTCTTGTTCGTCTTCCTCATTTTCCAGCAATTCTTCAATTATTTCTTCTATTTCAATTTCTTGAGTTACTTCTTCTTGTTTAAGTTTTTCTTTGTCCTCTTTGCCATCTCCGTTCTCTACTTGCATCTCTCCAAGTAATTCTTCTTTTCTCTCAATTTCTTGAGGTTCTTCGACTTTGTCTTCATCTTTAATTTCTTCTTCATTTTCATCATGTTCATCTTCTTTATCTTCCAGAATTTCTTCAATTATTTCTTCTTCTTCATCTTCTTTAACATAAATGTTATCATCATCGTTGTGATCTTCATCCTCAACATAAACTTCATCATCAACGTAGATTTCACCATTAACGTAAACTTCATTCTGAACGTAAATTTCTTCATCATAAAGTTCTTCATATTTTTCTTTACCATAATTTTCATTAACATAAATATCTTCAATGTATATTTCTTCTTCCGGGGGCACTCGTCCTCCTTCCTTTTGGTCGACAGCTCGCTCTGGTGGTCGGTCGCCGCTACTGTCGCCTCTCCAGTCCCGCCTCCCAGGTAGATGGCCTCGACACCGGCTTTCTTGGCTTCTTCTTTCGTCGTCTCCTGACGTTTTTTCTCAAGCAGCCCGGTGTAACCTGCCACAAGAGCCCAGATGACATCGTCGTCCTCCGCTTCCAATGGTGTCTTTTTGTTGGGCGCCAATGTGACGGACTCCCAGCCGTCCTCGTGTGGGTTACGGTGACACTGGACACACGACGCAACATAGCAGATTTGATTCACATTTATTGTTTCAAACAACCTTTCTTCGGGCCAGTCGGGCGCGCCCATTTCTAGTGCGCCGGCTCCTCTTCCTGGTCGCGCTGCACCTTTCGGTGCTCGCCTGCTGCGTCTGTGGCAGGGACTCATTTTGGAGTGATATCGGTTGTCGGACTCGTGGTCGGGCTGCCGTGGTTTCCTCCTCTCTATCCCTCTCGATCGTGCCCCTTTCGCCTCTCTTAAAGTCTAGGAGCAGATGCGCAGATTGTGAGCAGGTGTGTGTCCTACGCACCTGACTCGGATTACCGTCCTCCTGCCGCTCCGCGTGCGTCACGCCTCGCCTCACCGCCGCATGCCCCGCCTCCTGGCCTCCATCTTGGTCCAGAGCGCCTCTCTCAGCCCGCTGTCGGCTCCTCGGCTGCATTCCTCCACAGCGGATTTATTTTGTTTGTTGCGTCTCATGAAGTCTGCAGTGAGTAATAATCAGTGATGTTGTTGAAGGAAAAAGAGAAAGTAGTGATGCATTTTTTTAAATTAATGCGTAAGCTTAAATGAGCAAAATATGCAAATATTAGATGTTATTATAATGTACCTGTTACTACATTACATATATACTTATATCATGTTTATAAACCTTAATTGAGGTGTTTGGAAGTTTTTAAGGGCTTTGTAGGCAGAATACAGCAGGGCTCCCAAAGGCTTCAAAGATTGCCAATAATTCTTCTTCCATGCCCCCAGCATCCCAGCGATAGTGGAAATACTACACTAAGTGTTTGTTTTTTTCTGGTTTATTTTGGTTAGTTTGTATGTTTAGCAGCGAGCAATGCTGCAGAGGCTAGTGTTTCAATAAAGCTGCATCCGCCGACTAGCAGATGGCTTCCAAAACTTATTGCTCATCCTCTTTGTGTTTGGGCTCAAACATATGAGGTCCAGGATCATAATTTTCCCCAAAGTAATCGTTGTTGGCTCTCACAAAGTCTGCTTGATTAGCGTTGTTGATGTGGAAGGGCTCTGTGGTTACTCGGGTGACATCACACGATCACGTGACTGGCTTCTTCATCATCTGTCAAAATGGCTCGGGAATCTCCGTGAGATTGATACTATTTCGATCATATTTATTTATTCGCAAATTTTGGAAGTCTTTTGGTGTCATAGATCAAATATGTATGACAATAACTACTATATCGAGGCAACTTTTTTTCCACTCCACTGGTACTTTAACTGGAGATACAGTTTACTACTACGGGTTTTACGGTATATCAGTAGTAGTATTGTACCGCGATACTAATGAATCATATTCGGTATTATACCGCTTCTGATAAGTACGGATCCCCCACCCCTTCGCGCTCACGTTTTTGTCACGTCATTGTCACATTGTGTCATTGCTGGTTTACGAGCAGACGAGCATGTTCGGCAGCGCACGATCACAAGGTACTTACAAACAGCCACTGTGTATACAGAAAAGGGAGAACGGACGCATTTTGGCTTAAAAACTAACGACAAAGGTGAAGTTATAACACTGAGACGCCCTCAGGAAGAGGTGCTTTAAGACATGACTAGCTAGCTAGCGGCTAAAGTCCATCCCCAGTCTGCAGTGTATTAGTTACTTCTAAATCACTAATCCTTGCCCCCATGGTGACAAATAAAGTAAGTTTCTTACAAGTATCATCCTTGCAGGACGAAGGAATAGCTCAACATGCTTCACTACACACAAAATGTGTTAAAATGTGAACAAACGCCATTGGTGGATCCACACCTAACATCCACTGTAATGATACCAAGTACAGTAGCGCATCTAGTCGATACTACTATGATTACGTCAATATTTTTCGGCATCACAACATCTTCTTTTGTTTTTTTTAATTCATATTATGTTTATGAACTCAGGAAATATGTCCCTGTACGCATGAAGACTTTGAATATGACCAATGTATGATCCTGTAACTACTTGGTGTCGGATTGATACCCAAATTTGTGGTATCATCCAAAACTAATGTAAGGTATCATACAACAGAAGAATAAGTGATTATTACATTTTAACAGAAGTGTAGATATAACCTGTTATAAGAAAAAGTAATCAGATATTAACAGTAAATAAACAATTAGAATAATAAATAGTTTTCTACCACTTGTCCTTAATAAATTTGACAAAATAATAGAATGAAAAATGATACAATCTGTTACTGCATACATCAGCAGCTAAATTAGGAGGCTTTGTTTGCTTACTTACTACTAAAATAAAAGTTGTCTTGTTTGTTCACTATTGTATTGAAGGACAAACTTGCAATAAAAAAAGTAGAGTAAGATTTTTTGTTCAAATGAAGCCAATAATGCAATTTTTTGTGGTCCCCTTTATTTAGAAAAGTACCGAAAAGTATCAAAATAATTTTGGTACCGGTACCCAAATATTGATAACGGGACAACAGTATTACTAACCCTACCAAACTGAATGTTCAATAAACAAGAATGGTTTTTGGCATTGACTACCAGTTGTGTTTTTTTGTAGTTGTTTAATCTTCAGGAGTTAAAATCACAACTAAAATACTTCCTCTAATGATACCTTTTTATCACTGCTTCTGTCACAGTTTCTGTTTTCTTGGTCTCATTTCCGTGCCCTTTTACTGACGCCATCTCTTTGTGTTATGCAGCTTGTTTGTCCGCTTCACCTGCTCTCATTCATCATTGCCTCCTGTGTCACACAATCGGCTCCTTTTCCACCCTTGTGTCGCTCTCAGCTGTCTCTTGTTGTGTAATTAGTCAGTTGGTATAACGCCTCCTGTTTTTGTTCAGTCTTTTCAGTTCCCTGTCACAAGTTGACGCATTACTCATGCATCGTGTTGCTCATACGTCGGTGTTGTTCGGACTTCTCAGCTTTATGCGTTGTGTTTGTTTGTTTCGTGTGATTTCTACCCTCCAGTGACTTCTTGCTTTTAACCACAAAATTGACCCAGCAGATTCTGCAGCCATTTGGAGAAAAAAAAAGTTACTGCTCCTAAACAAAAGATTGGAAAGAACCTTATTCATGTAGAAAGTAGACATGTATGAATAGAAGTAGGTTGGGTTGTACGGTATACCAGTATTGGTATAGTACCGCCACACTAATGAATCATTTTCTGTACTATACCCCCTCTGAAAAGTACAAACTTGCTAAATTTTTTTGATAAAATAAAGCCAATAATGCAATTTTTTGTGGTTGCCTTTATTTAGAAAAATCGACATCATTTTGGTACCGGTAACGGTACCAAAATATTGGTATCGGGACAACACAAGAAGTAAGCAGTCATTTATGACATATTCCCAACTCTGGCAGAAATTTCTGCAATACTGGAGGCTCGGAGGCAATAAAATGGTTTGTTGGCTGAATGGTGTGTCATCTCTTAATGATCCGAACCAGTGTTTTTAAACCTTTTCTGAGAAAAGGCACACCACAATCAGTCGATATTTAAAATAAAAAGTCGTTCTCACAATTGTTGGATATGACTTTAAATCATAACCAACCGTGCATCTATATAGCTCTTGTCTCAAAGTAGGTGTACTGTCACAACCTGTCACATCACGCCGTTGCTTATTTTGAGGTTTTTTTGTGTTTTCCTGTGTGTAATGTACTTTGTGGACGCTGTCAACTCCACACGCTGTAAGTCTTTGCTGTCGTCCAGAATTCTGTTTTTGTTTACTTTGCAGCCAGTACAGTTTTAGTTTCGTTTTGCATAGCCATCTCTAAGCTTCAATGCTTTTTGTTTATTTTTGGTTTAAGCATTGGATAACTTTTTACCTGCACACTTTCTCCCGCTGTCATCTACATTTTGGGATCACGACAAGCTCTAGACCAGTGGCTCTTAACCCGGGTTCAATCGAACCCTAGGGGTTCGGTGAGTCGGCCTCCGGGGTTCGGCGGAGGTCGAGACACACCCGACTCATCGCGTAAATAAAAACTTTTCCCTATCGGCGTATTATGGATACCCTTTAACAATGTTCCCTCTAATTTTCCATCTGATTTGCAGGTGTGTAATTTGTTGTGGTTCATTTTGTGCACCAGTAAAAAAAATATATAACTTTGTCTTGAATTTGAAAAAAAAAAAACCTTTTATTTTTCACTAAAGAAGGGTGAAACACTGATCTAAACCAGTAGTTATCAAACTTGTTTCACCAAATACCACCTCAGTTAAATACTTGGCTCTCCTAGTACCAACAATAAAATACAGTGGTGTAATAGGCCTAAGTATTTATTAAAAACAAGGCAAAGATTTTATTTAAAAAGTATATTTTGTATTTTTGGCCACTGTAACACTACACACAGTTTGAACAGTAACAATGTGTATGAATATAGTAAAATAAAACACTGTTCTTTAATCAGATGATTCTTTGGCATACCACAGTTTTACCCATTCAATACTTCACACCAAATCTGATATTTTTTGCCCTCAAGTGACACAGATCTGATTTCTTTTGCCGGAATGCTCC
Source organism: Nerophis ophidion (assembly GCF_033978795.1). NCBI lineage: Eukaryota > Metazoa > Chordata > Actinopteri > Syngnathiformes > Syngnathidae > Nerophis > Nerophis ophidion. The sequence continues at coordinate 53,664,567 of NC_084621.1, read as the reverse complement.
ACAGTGCTATAAAGCTGATTTTTTCGCATCAGATTTGGGCCACAACTGGAGGTAGTATAAACTTGATTTGAATCGGATTTTTTCAAATGTGACTGCAGTGTAAACAGCAATGCGACCTGAATGCAACTTTTACTGTCTTTGGGCATGCTTCGTCATTTTTGTGCGGAGCACAATCACTTTCTTTATTGCAGTACTCTTCTCCCTCCTTCTGCAGTTGTTTTCCATCATCTGCCTACTTCTTTTACACAGCAGTCACGGCACTAAACTACCTATCTGTGACATTCATGTTTTTCTCGCGTTGTAGCGGCTTCATTGTTCATTTACGGCATGGGTGTCAAACTTTGGCCCACGGGCCAAATTTGGCCCAGCGTGTAATTTCATTTGGCCCTTGAGGTAATATCAAATTAAGATTAGAGCTGGCCCGCCGGTATTATACTGCGGCGATGCCTCTGTAACACTGCATTCACCGCTGATACTCATACTTGCCAACCCTCACGATTTTCCTGGGAGTCTTCCAAAGTTCAGTGCCCCTCCCGAAAATCTGCCGGGGCAACCATTCTTCCGAATTTCTCCCGATTTCCACCCGGACAACAATATTGGGGGCGTGCCTTAAAGGCACAGCCTTTAGCGTCCTCTACAGCCTGTCATCACGTCCTCTTTTCCGCCATACAAACAACGTGCCGGTCCAGTCACATAATATATGTTGCTTTAACACACACAAGTGAATGCAAGGCATACTTGATCAACAACCATAAGGGTCACACTGAGGGTGGCCGTATAAACAACTTTAACACTTTTACAAATATGTGCCACACTGTGAAGCCACACCAAACAAGAATGACAAACACATTTCGGGAGAACATCCGCACCGTAGCAAAACATAAACTCAACAGAAGAAATACCCAGAACCCCTTGCAGCACTAACTCTTCCGGGACTCTACAATATACACCCCTGCTACCACCAAACTCCGCTTCCCCAATTTTTATTTACATTTTATTTTATATGCCATTGATATTTTTGACTCATTATTATAATTTGAAACTCGATTTTGTATGTGACTATAAAGCTACATAAGCCTTGCTTGTTTAATATTCAATGCAAAACTTGTTTGGGTCGCTATTAAAAGGTTAATTTGTTCAACCTTGGCCTGCGGCTTTGTTCAGTTTTAAATTTTGGCCCACTCTGTATTTGAGTTTGACACCACTGATTTACGGAATTCGCTGTTTTGTCAAAATAAAACGTTTGAATGAAAAAAAAATCTACCAGTGATGTCTATTGATTTCATTTATACCTTAAAGGGGAACTGCACTTTTTGGGGAAATTTGCCTATCATTCACAATCATTATGAAAGACACAACAATGGATGGATTTTTTTTTTATGCATTCAAACTTGTAAATAAAAATAAGTAAAAGTTTGCTGAGAGCGTAGCCAATGGGAGCGTCTCTATTTTGCCCATAAAAATTTGATAAATAACCATTCAAAAAGTGCCCACAATACTGCATTTACAATTTGTGACTTCAATATTAACCAAGTATTAGTGATATTGTTATTATAAGCGCTAACGCAGACGGACTAAATCTAGTCTGCTGCTTTCTCGCTTCCTTGCTCCCTTTAAGTTTATTCTAAATCATAAATCATGTATCTCACTTGGACATGAGACGTCTGAGTAGGTATTCCAACAAGTTGGGACATTTAGACAGCCATTTAGGACCCGAAACTGGTAGGACAACATGAAAATAGTCTTGGTCCCCCCGCCTCCTACCCCTTTTCTTCTTGACATTGCAAAGTGAGTAATGTTTTATTATGTTTGTTGGCTTTCATAATTTTGCAGTAAGTAATATTCAGTGATGAAGAAGAAAAAAAGCGAATATGATGCGTTTTTTAAATTAATGCGCATATGCTTAAAATTATGAAAATACTTAAATATTCAATTCATTACGTATATACAGTACTACAGCATGTATATAAAACACTAATGGAGGTGTTTAAATGTTTTATAAGGGCTTTATAGGCAGAATCGCGCGGTTCTTACGGGCTCCATTGTAAGCACACTTTTTATTGCATTTATTTAATATTTAGATTACAAAAAAATAAAACATCCATTGTCATGTTTTTTATAATGATTGTGAATGATAGGCAACATTTATAGAAAGTGCAATTCCTCTTCAAGTTTCGAAATGGCAATTCAGATGTCAAATAATAATAATCACTTACTTGTTGGGGGAAGCACGTTGGAACAGGGGTTAGTGCATGTGCCTCACAATAAAAAGGTCTTGAGTAGTCCTGAGTTTAATCCCGGGCTCGGGATCTTTCTGTGTGGAGTTTGCATGTTCTCCCCGTGACTGCGTGGGTCCCCTCCGGGTACTCCGGCTTCCTCCTACCTTAAAAACATGCACCTGGGGATAGGTTGATTGGCAACACTAAATTGGTCCTAGTTTGTGAATGGGTGTGAATGTGATCCGTCTATCTGTGTTGGCCCTGCGATGAGGTGGCGACTTATTCAGGGTGTACACCGTCTTCCGCCCGAATGCAGCTGAGATAGGCTCCAGCACCCCCCGCGACCCCAGAAGGGACAAGCGGTAGAAAATGGATGGATGGATGGACTTACTTGTAACGCTAGTGACAGGTCAAATCTTTATCTACAAGAGGTAGAACGATTCAATAGATCAACTTTCGTTCAACTTCCTGTGTTTACACTGTGCATTCAAGTGACACATTTCGGCCACATTGGGGTCTGTCCGTTTACTCTGGGGTCTGATAAAGATCACATTTTACTTGCAGTGCACAGTCAGCTGGAAAAAAAATAATTTAGAAAAACTCTGATTTGGTCCACTTTGGCCTGCAGTGTAAATGTAGTCTTTGATAATCACTGATCCAAACCACAATTCCAATACAATGGTTTGTCTTCATCAGCATGCCACAGCGAACACTGCCATCCCTTCCTCTGTGTGTGTATATCCACACTCCCAGTGTCGCACCCTAGTACTTTGCACTATTCCACAGGTCACCTCTACGGTGTCACCCTTTATCTTTTTCCACAGCGCTCTCAGGCACACATTTAGTAGCCACTGTGCTGTTGCAGCTGACAGTCGGCGCTGCGATGCCTTGGCCCACAGTCACTTCCCCAATGGCCTTCTGTCTGTTGGTCAGTCTCCAGTGCTTTACAGTCTCAACCAGACTCACACTGCTTCCTCTTGTTTCAGCAATGATGTAGCGTGTACTGCGTCTCTTGATCCCTGTCATCTCCTTCTGTCCCTTGAAGCAGCTCTGAAGATTCCCACGTTCGTGGCATCTCAGACATGTGTGATGACTCGTGACAGCTAGACCCTGTGGCTGGTTGCCAGGGAATGTTGTTGTCGGACATTCGTTGGTGTAAGTTTTTGCAGTAATTAATTTGTAATCGTAATTTGAACCTGATTAGTCATTTTATCTGCAGTCTATTACAGGTTTGAGCACAGGGTGAAATTAAAGATTTACAATTCAGATGGTATTATCAGACTGTGACCTTGCTAGTGTTTTTAAATTAGTGCACATGCCTTTCCAAATGTTAGCTGTGGACAGGCGTCCCTTCTGCTGACCATTATTTTACCTCTGTGTCATCAATGCTAATGTGATGCCTTGAAGCTCCAATGCACCACCAACCAATGTCAATATTGTCACTAAAATAATGTATTCTGGCTAAATAAGTACTTTGTTCAGCACTGACTTTGAAAGGGCAAATTATTAAGAAAAGGTGGTATTATTTTGCATTAATTCGGTGTCATAGTTCCACTCTCACATTGTACACATCATAACAAGTAATAGACCTTTAATCTAATTCAAGTGCGATGCTGTGTGATTCTTAAGATGATGGTTCACCTTCTTTTTTAGTCGACCGCCAACTCAAGGGCGGCGTTAGTAGGTGGCTACTTTCTGAAAAGCGCAGAACCTGAAAAAACTCGGCAATAACGTCATGATGCTATAGACAGCGATTTTAAACTAGACAAACAAGTCAATGGCGTTTTAAAATTGTGTTTTTATCACCTTCGTCTTTTAGTAAAGGTTAAACCGTTTTTATCTTTTAACCTTTTTGAACAAGTCGTGCATGCTTTTATTTCAAGTCGCCTGGACTACTGCAATGCACTTTATGCTAACATTAGCCAAAAAGCTCTCTCCCGGTTGCAGTTAGTCCAGAACGCGGCAGCACGACTTTTAACAGGGGCCAGGAAACACCAGCATATAACCCCAATTCTTCAGAGTTTGCACTGGCTCCCTGTTCATTTTAGAATTGATTTTAAAACATTGCTGTTTGTTTTTAAATCTTTACATGGACTGGCACCTCAATATATCTCGGACCTCATCCAAATTTACATTCCTGCACGCGCTCTGAGGTCCGAGAGCCAGTTCCAGCACATGGTGCCCAAGACCAGACTTAAGACCAGGGGAGACAGGGCCTTCTCTGTGGTCGGCCCTAAGCTCTGGAACACTCTGCCCCTCCATGTTCAAACTGCTTCCACAGTGGAGTGTTTTAAGTCTCGTCTTAAGACCCACTTTTATTCTTTGACTTTTAACACTACGTGAGTTGTGTGGTCCTCTGTTCTCTGTTGTCCTCTGTGTTTTTTATACACTTTGATTTCTATTTTACTGTTTTAATTGATTTTACCCTTTAAAATAGTTTTTAATCATATTTGTTTTTATATTGTTTTTATTGGTTTTATATTTATTTATTTATTTTTTACAATTGTTTTTAACACGGCTGTGCAGCACTTTGGAAACGTTATTGTTGTTTAAATGTGCTATATAAATAAAGTGGATTGGATTGGATTGGATGCATCATGACTGTTTTGGACACTTGTGTTATTTTTCCTGTGTTTAGTGTTTCTTCCTCCCAAAAACTCTTATTTTGGTTCCTGTTCCTGTTTTTGGTCTGTCTTTCTGGGACTTCACAACTGTTTCTGAAGCCTGTTCCTACTTGGCAATTAGGAGGCTTATCTGTCTGTGATTGCCACTCAGGGTGGTTTATCTGCCAGTGTCAGTTTTCTTGCGACGCTGGCTCATTGTTCCAATTAAAGTGTTGTGCCTTCTTGTGTTTTTAGCTATATTTTGCCTTCTCACCTGTGGTTGACTGATCATCCCACACAGAAAGGCAGCAGCTGCGTAAATTATCCTTTTGAGCCTCTCCTGTCAAACAAGTGATTCAGCAGCCTGCCATGAGCCATAAGGAGACTCTAAACATGAATATTACAAATGATCCAGGTCTGAAGATCCTATTTGAAAATTCCATCCATCCATCCATTTTCTACCACTTATTCCCTTTGAGGTCGTGGGGGGCACTGGTGCCTATCTCAGCTACAATCGGGCAGAAGGCAGAGTACACCCTGGAGAAGTCACCACATCGTCGCAGGGCCAACACAGATAGACAGACAACATTCACACTCACATTCACACACTAGGGCCAATTTTAGTGTTGCCAATCAACCTATCCCCAGGTGCATGTCTTTGGAAGTGTGAGGAAGCCGGAGTACCCGGAGGGAACCCACGCATTCACGGGGAGAACATGCAAACTCCACACAGAAAGATCCCGAGCCCGGGATTGAATATTTGAAAATTGTTCAACATTATTTGGTACTTTGCTGAATGTTATCTTATTGTACAAAGAAAGTGAACTATAGCAAGATCATGTTACGTATGTACTTACATGCATGAGCGTAGCAAATGCGGGGTACTCACTTCCTTTACCTGCCCTTTGTATCCAGTTTTGAATAACGCTAAATTTATTTTGTTGTGGCTCATATTACCAAGTTGCTATCGAATGCACCATAGCATTAAGGCTACAGCCCTGCATGTATATGATATTTTCCGATTATTGTTGTGGTGTCGAGGTTTATGACTTTGCCTTCAGACCAGTATAGTGCAGGTTCAATTCTCAGCAGAGTTCAAGTGTGATAGTATGAGAAGTAGGAACAAAACACCACAGTTGTTTACTCAATTGTTATTTTTGTCATTTTGTCAAGATTGGATAAAAATCCTTTTGCTTTGCAGAAGCCTGTCAATTTATATTTGTAATTCAGTGATTATTGTTTGCACTAAAGTGTGCATGTCCTGATCCATTAGGACTGATTTGGACTGATTTGTGCTGTGTTTAGTGTTTGTTCCCCTCCAGCGCTTCTACTATGGTTCTTCTCCCTGTTTTTAGTCTGTCTTTCTGTGACTTCACAACTGCTTATGAAGCCTGTTCTCACCGGTTCCTGCTTGGTAATTAGTAGGGTCATTGGTCCCTTATTGCAAATTAGGAGGGTTTATCTGCCAGTGTTGCCTTGCCTTAATAACCTTGCTTTGCCTTGTTTATACATACATATATATACATATATATATATATATATATATATATATATATATATATATATATATATATATATATATCAATCCATCCATCCATTTTTACTACCGCAAGACCCTTTTGGGATCGCTGGAGCCCAACTCAGCTGCATTCGGGCGGTAGGCGGTGTACACCCTGGACAAGTCGCCACCTCAACACAGTATATATATATATATGTATATATATATACATGTATATATATATATATATATATATATATATATATATATATATATATATATATATATATATATATACATTTTCTACCGCTTATTCCCTTTGGGGTCGCGGGGGGCGCCAGTGACTATCTCAGCTACAATCGGGCGGAAGGCATAAACACCCTGAACAAGTCACCATGTGCCTCTCAATACGAAGGTCCTGAGTAGTCCTAAGTTCAAACCCGGGCTCAGGATCTTTCTGTGTGTAGTTTGTATGTTCTCCCCGTAACTGCGTGTGTTCCCTCCGAGTACTCCGGCTTCCTCCCACCTCCAGAAACATGCACCTGGGGATGGGTTGTTTGGCAACACTAAATTGGCCCTCGTGTGTGAATGTAAGTGTGAATCAATCAATTAATCAATCAATCAATCAATCAATGAATATTTATATAGCCCTAAATCAGTAGTGTCTCAAAAGGCTGCACAAACCACAACACAAACCACTACGACATCCTCTGTAGGGCCCACATAAGGGCAAGGAAAACTCACACCCAGTGGGACGTCGGTGACAATGATGACTATGAGAAACCTTCGAGAGGACTGTAAATGTGGGCAACCCCACCATCTAGGGTACCGAAAGCAATGGATGTCGAGCGGGTGTAACATGATACTGTGAAAGTTCAATCCATAGTGGATCCAACACAACCACGAAAGTCCAGTCCAAAGTGGATCCAACACAGCAGCGAGAGTCCCGTCCACAGTGGAGCCAATAGGTAACCATCCCAAGTGGAGGCGGCTCAGCAGCGCAGAGATGTCCCCAGCCGACACACAGGCGAGCGGTCCATCCTGGGTCCCGGCTCTGGACGAGCGATCCATCCTGGGTCCCGACTCTGGACAGTCAGTACTTCATCCATGGCCACTGGACCGGACCCCCTCCACAAGGGAGAGTGGGACAGAGGAGAAAAAGAAAAGAAACGGTAGATCAACTGGTCTAAAAAGGGGGTCTATTTAAAGGCTAGAGTATACAAATGAGTTTTAAGGTGAGACTTAAATGCTTCTACTGAGGTGGCATCTCGAAATGTTACTGGGAGGGCATTCCAGAGTACTGGAGCCCGAATGGAAAACGCTCTATAGCCAGCAGACTTTTTTTGGGCTTTAAGAATCACTAATAAGCCGGAGTCCTTTGAATGCAGATTTCTTGCCGGGACATACGGTACAATACAATCGGCAAGATAAGATGGAGCTAGACCGTGTAGTATTTTGTACGTAAGTAGTAAAACCTTAAAGTCACATCTTAAGTACACAGGAAGCCAGTGCAGGTGAGCCAGTACAGGCGTAATGTGATCAAACTTTCTTGTTCTTGTCAAAAGTCTAGCAGCCGCATTTTGTACCAACTGTAATCTTTTAATGCTAGACATGGGGGGACCCCAAAAATATGATCTTAGCGTCTTTAGTGGACAAAATGGAGCGAATATTAGCGATATTACGGAGATGAAAGAAGGCCGTTTTAGTAACGCGTTTAATGTGTGACTCAAAGGAGAGAGTTGGGTCGCAGATAATACCAAGATTCTTTACCGAGGTGCCTTGTTTAATTGTTTGGATGTCGAATGTTAAAGTTGTATTATCAAATAGAGGTCGGTGTCTTAGCAGGACCTATAATCAGCATTTCCGTTTTTTTGGCGTTGAGTAGCAAAAAGTTAGCGGACATCTATTGTTTAATTTCATTAAGACACGCCTCCAGCTGACTACAGTCTGGCGTGTTGGTCAGCTTTAGGGGCATGTAGAGTTGGGTGTCATCAGCATAACAGTGAAATGTTGTCTATCTGTGTTGGCCCTCTGATGAGGTGGCGACTTGTCCAGGGTATACCCCGCCTCCCGCCCGAATGCAGTAGTGATAGGCTCCATCACCCACCGCGACCCCGAAAGGGACAAACGTTACAAAATGGATGGATGTCCTCAACTTTTTCTCTTACATGTTTTGAAGTGAAGTTAAGTGAATTATATTTATATAGCGCTTTTCTCTAGTGACTCAAATCACTTTTACATAGTAAAACCCAATATCTAAGTTACATTTAAACCAGTGTGGGTGCCACCAGGAGCAGGTAGGTAAAGTGTCTTGCCCAAGGACACAACGGCAGTGACTAGGATGGCGGAAGCGGGGATCGAACCTGGAACCCTCAAGTTGCTGGCATTGCCACCAACCAACTATACCGCCCTGTTTTGCTGACACACAGTCATCATCCCCACTTTCAACACCTCAACTCAAGGCAATACCAACTCATATTGAGTCACAATTTATGTTTAACATTTTCGTAGTGAAACAACATATTGTGGCATGTGAGGGAGGTGTGCGTGTGGGCTTCCCAGCATGCCTTTTGTTTGTGTTGATCACACCCTGAGTAAGATAATGGTTTGAGTTGCTGACCCTGTATTTGTTGTGCTGTGTGGGTGAATGTTAGCCGAGCTGTAATTTACAAATAAAAGAGCACTTACTCAAAGCAAGTGGAGGTTTGCATCTGAACATTTCCGTCGCAACCAAAGTGTACCACAACATATTTGAGACCCTTGCTCTATCTTTCAGATTCTATTGGCTTTATTAACTTCATTTAGGCAATACGGTGGGATGCTAATATCATTGCTGACTCCCTAACACGCATATTCTGATTGGGGATGAGCATCATTTACATTTTAACTAATACTAGTACCAAATGGGCAGCACAGTGATACAGGGGTTAGTGCGTCTGCCTCACAATACGAAGGTCCTGAGTAGTCCTGGGTTCAATTCTGGGCTCTGGATCTTTCTGTGTGGAGTTTGCATGTTCTCCCCATGACTGCGTGGGTTCCCTCCGGGTACTCCGGCTTCCTCCCACCTCCAAAGACATGCACCTGGGGATAGGTTGATTGGCAACACTAAAAATTGACACTAGTGTGTGAATGTGAGTGTGAATATTGTCCGTCTATCTGTGTTGGCCCTTTGATGAGGTGGCGACTTGTCCAGGGAGTAACCCGCCTTCCCGATTGAAGCTGAGATGGGCTCCAGCACCCCCCGCGACCCTGAAGGGAATAAGCGGTAGAACATGGATGGATGAATGGACTAGTACCAAATTAGTACTTTAAAACGGTGCTGTTGCCCACACCGGTGCTTAAAAATGAGAAAACAAGCACATTTTGGTAAATCCCCCGCCCCCAAAACCCCCAAAAATCAATGACTTGTTTTGTTTTTTATGGAGTTTTCTGACATTCATGTTGCTCAGACTAAATTGATAATTATTAATATATATATATATATATATATATATATATATATATATATATATATATATATTTTTTTTTTTTTTTTATTGATTGATTTGTTTTTTAAAAATGTTTTTATTTTTATTTTTATAAATGTCTGTAATGATAATGTCAATGAGGGATTTTTCATTTCTGCTAAGTTGAACTTTTCATTGATGTTGATACTGTTGTTGATAATATTCATTTTTTTGTCGGACTGCTTTTGGATTTAGGCTTCACGGTGGCAGAGGGGTTAGTGCGTCTGCCTCACAATACGAAGGTCCTGAGTAGTCAGGGTTCAGTCCCGGGCTCGGGATCTTTCTGTGTGGAGTTTGCATGTTCTCCCGGGGAATGCGTGGGTTCCCTCCGGGTACTCCGGCTTTCTCCCACCTCCAAAGACATGCACCTGGGGATAGGTTGATTGGCAACACTAAATTGGCCCTAGTGTGTGAATGTGAGTGTGAACTTTGTCTGTCTATCTGTGTTGGCCCTGCGATGAGGTGGCGGCTTGTCCAGGGTGTACGCCGCCTTCCACCTGATTGTAGCTGAGATAGGCACCAGCGCCCCCCGCGACTTCTAAAGGGAATAAGCAGTAGCAAATGGATGGATGGATGGATGGATGCTCTTGGATTGTTTTGTGTCATATTTGTGTGTCCTCTCAATTGCTCTGTTTATTGCTATTCTGAATGTTGCTGGGTCGAGTTTGGTATTGGAATTGCATTATTTTGTATAGTTGTGTATTGTTTTGTTAGATTGATTAAAAAAAAAATATATATATATATCATAACTAAAGAATACATTCAAAAATACAAAAAATCAACAATATATTGTCTTAATTATTGTGGCAACACAAAACATAAATAGAACATTTAAAAAAACAACATCTCTGCCAAACATTTGTTGCAGGTGGTTGAGTTTGCAATCATTTTAACCGAATTAAGGCACCGATAGATTCTTCTTTTTGCAGTCTGTTCACACCCGTTTTTTTGTCCCTTCATTCTTGTAGCGCACTCCCGAGAATTGCCCATGTAATCCATACTGTAGCAAAATTGCCACTGTTGTTATCTTCACGACTTCCGACAATTACAACACAAGAAAAAAAAAAAATCAGACCATATGTAACCGTGTTTGAAGAAATTCCCATTGCGGCGAAAGCAAATGTTGATGCGCTGTAAAAATGTTTTCCAGACTTGGCTGGTTTAATGATAACTGTCCTAGATTAAAAATTAGGAGTGAGTCCATGCCTACACTAAACCGGATTACCCCTTAAAGGCCTACTGAAACCCACAACTACCGACCACGCAGTTTGATAGTTTATATATCAATGATGAAATATTAACATTGCATCACATGCCAATACGGCTTTTTTTGTTTACTAAATTGCAATTTAAAATTTCCCGGGAGTTTCTTGTTGAAAACGTTGAGGAATTATGACGTGTACGCGTGACGTCATGGACTGTAAAGAAATATTAGCGCTGCGCACACGCACAGCTAAAAGTCGTCTGCTTTAACCGCATAATTACACAGTATTTTGGACATCTGTGTTGCTAAATCTTTGGCAATTTGTTCAATTAATAATGGAGAAGTCAAAGTAGAAAGATGGAGTTAAGAAGCTTTAGCCTTTAGCCACACAAACACACGGTGATTCTTTGTTTAAAATTCCCGGAGGTGAAGCTTTCCGATCGATCAGAGCGGTTAAGCGAACATAGATCCCGACCAAATGTCAACCAGCAGTTTCGGTGAGAAAATTGTGGTAAAAAGTCGCCAGCTGAGCTTGTGCCATCCATAGCTGCCGTCGACTTCCCTCAGACACTGGCCTCAAGACACCCGTGGACACACACTTCTCCGACTATCAGGTACTATTAAACTCACTAAAACACTAGCAACACAATAGAAAGAGAAGGGATTTCCCAGAATTATCCTAGTAAATGTGTCTAAAAACATCTGAATCGGTCCCAATGCAATCACCTTTTTTTTTTTTTTCTAGTCCTTGCTATCAATATCCTCAAACTCAACTCTTTCATCCTCGCTCAAATTAATGGGGAAATTGTCATTTTCTCGGTCCAAATAGCTCTTTTGTTGGAGGCTCCCATTAAAAACAAATGTGAGGATGTGAGGAGCCTTCACACGGGTGACGTCATCGTCTGCGACTTCCGGTAAAGGCAAGGCTTTTCTATTAGCGACCAAAAGTTGCGAACTTTATCATCGATGTTCTCTACTAAATCCTTTCAGCAAAAATATGGCAATATCGCGAAATGATCAAGTCTGACACATGGAATGGACCTGCTATCCCCGTTTAAATAAGAAAATCTCATTTAAGTAGGCCTTTAAACAAATAATTATTTAGCCTAAGCCCCGTTCCAGCCACACTAAACCGTCGTTTAAGATTCCCCTCCTTGGATAAATATTCACACGGGTAAGTGCGTCGTGTATTTCTTGAATCTCTGGCTCTTAGCTTTGTATGGACTCATTGATCATTTACGAACTGAGTTAGGAGAGGAAGTGAAGTCAGAAAGGCCGCGCCCCACACAGGAAGTGACGTCAGAAGGAATGCACCACAGCCAGCTTCATAACAGCCGGAGCAAACCACTGGAAAGATGGAGGCGAGTCATCCAGACATGCCTGTGTTTCTCATACACATGCATTACTTAAGACAAGAAAACGTGAAAACTATGATTCTACTTGCCGAATAACTTCATCCATTTGACAAAGGGGAGACAACGAGAATGCGGGTTCCCGTGGATGTGATAAACAAAGTAGCGTGTGCTTTGTATTACCTGGCCGTCGAGAGAAGACTACGGAAAATATCGAATGCATTTGGACTGGCAAAGCAGACTTATCAGTTATTGTCCACCATGTATGTCGTGGACTCAACATATAGGTCCAGAGTATATAAAGTCCCCAAAAACGAATGGACAATGAAGGTGAAGGCAAAAAAGTGAAGAGTGTCCTGACCAGATATCTAAATCCCGAGATTGATTGTTGTAAAATGTTCTTTGCCTAATTGTTTACTTTCACGTGTCCAATAAAAAGGTGATTAATTTATGATGGCTCAGGTGTGATTCACTACAAAAGGTCCTCACAGCCCACTGGATTCCAGTTAATTGAAAGAAAGCAACACTGGATATAAGAACTTGCACACAAAGCAACACTGTAGGTGACTATGACGTGCACATTTTCTGCGCATGCTTACTAGGTTGCATTGCGGCGGCGGACGGAGGGTGGGACGGGGTCTTATACGACCATTGTGTGTGTGTGGACACGGACAAGATTAGGTGGGATTTAACCTGGATAACCTTAGCCGGCTTAGCATAGAAGGGGTCTGAGTCATGATTACAGTGTTAATTTCAAAGCTAATTTTGCATATTTATTTGTTTTATCTTCCCACAAATTACAGTAGCAATCCCCTTTTTAAATGTTGTTAAAATGTCCAAATTTTAATACATGGCTTGACAAATAGTAACTGTTGGATATGTTGAGCTGTTATTATTTTTTTTTTTTTGTGATCTGGGTCATTGCAAAGTACTATAATACACCCTTAGAACTTTTGCATATGCCACAAATTCATTAGTATCCTGGATCCTAAACAAAAGTCATCTTGGATAGACTCCAAGAGATAAGTGGTGGAAAATAAATGACCAAAGGCATAGATAATATGTATGTGTGTGTGTGTGCTACTGTAGCATGTTACCCTCGATTTACATAAAACACTGTCTCTTTCGTTGTCATGGCAATGTACAGAAACATACTGATGAAGAAAACTAGTCACTTCTTAGTCCTCGTGCTTTGATGCACAGATGTCTGTTCAATAAAATATTTGATAAAAGGCTTTAAGTGGAACTGCCTGGGACTAATTGCATATGCACGATCAGTAATGGTACATTTTATTTGCCCACAGGGGAGTGATGGTCTCTGTCTGTGTAAGGCTTTGATCACCGTAAGGCACCGGCAGCACTGGGCATGTTCCCACCTTCTACTCACCCCATACCATTGGAATATATTAACATATTTTCCTTTAAAAGAGCTGTCACATGTAATCTCACAGTTCCAGGTTAACATTGTAGTCAACCCAGTTTGTTTTATTTGATTGCACGGGAATATTGAGTGTTGTGTGAAAGATTTGTCAGCTCGTATTAATACTTTTTTTAATACAGAGGATGCTTACTGCTCTTAAAGGCTTGATTTGGTTATGAAAAACCCCATACGAGTAGACCTTTGCAGCTGAAGTACGTCTAGCTGTTTAAATTCAAATGACTGCAATGCGACTTGTCCAGGGTGTACCTCGCCTTCCACCCGATTGTAGTTGGGATAGGCACCAGCGCCCCTCGCGACCCCAAAGGGAATAAGCGGTAGAAAATGGATGAATGGATGGATGTATGTATGTATGGATGGAATGCACAAGCCCACAATCTCCCACCCACTAAATTAATATTGATCTAGACCAGTGGTTCTTAACCTGGGTTCGATCAAACCCTAGGGCAGGGGTAGGGAACCTATGGCTCTAGAGCCAGATGTGGCTCTTTTGATGACTGCATCTGGCTCTCAGATAAATCTTAGGTGTTATTGCTTAACACAATAAGTAATGAATAATTCTGCTGGTCTGCAATGAGGTGGCGACTTGTCCAGGGTGTATCCCGCCTTCTGCCCGATTGTAGCTGACATAGGCACCAGCGCCCCCCGCCACCCCAAAGGGAATAAGCAGTAGAAAATGGATGAATAAATGGATGGATAATTCTGCTGGTAATCATAGTGTTAAAAAAAAACATTCAAAATATAAAACATTTTCATGCATTTTAATCCATCCATTTCCTACCGCACCTGTTCAAGAAATCGCATTATTGGTAAGAATTATTTTATTTATTAGTGGTTAGCTTCAGCTATAATAGGAATAATAAGAGACTTAATGTACTCTAAAAATATTGTTATTAATTAAAAATGCATTTTTTTGTATTCGGTTTAAAAAAAATATGATATGGCTCTCACGGAAATATATTTTAAAATCTTTGGCTCTCGTGGCTCTTTCAGCCAAGAAAGTTCCCGACCCCTGCCCTGAGTTGGTCTCAGGGGTTCGGCGGAGCCTCCACCACGGAGGTCAGGACACACCCGACTCATCTTGTGTATACAATGTTCTCCCTATCTGCGTATTATGTATACGGCAACCGCAGAAATCCCACTAATTTTGTCAGAACAGGGGCTATGGTGTGGTTTGTTTTCCCGGAATGCAAAGGAAGGTGACGGGACTTGGCGTGAAGGTAAATTCATATTTTAATTTATCTATAAAAAAAGTGCAAACTAAAGGCGCGCACAAGGCGGAGGAAAAACTTGGCTAAAAAATAGAAACTACCACAAAGGCAAAACTGTGGATATGAAACAAAAGACTCGCTAAACGTGACATGAATAAACAAAACTTACCTGGAAGGAAATGAGCAGATCGATACATAACCAGAGTGAACAGAGCATGGCGCAACAACTGCCTGGCAAATATAAGCTTAAATAATAGTGACATGATTAACACAGGTGCGTGAGTCCTAAACAAATCAGGTGTGTGAGTCCAAATGAGTACAGGTGAACTAATCGGTCATCATGGTGACAAAACAATGGAGCGTAAACAGGAACTAAAAAGAGTCTTACACTTAAACAAAACATGACCACAGAACATGACAAATTTCCAGGTGTGTAATTTGTTGTGAATTCATGCTCTGTGTTGGATTTGTTCTTTGAACAAGGTGATGTTCATGCACGGTTCATTTTGTGCACCAGTAAAAAAAAACATGTAACTTTTGTCTTGAATTTGAAAAACAAAACAAAAACATTTTCATTTTCACTATAGAACGGTTCGTTGAATGCGCATTTGAAACTGGTGGGGTTTGGTACCTCCAACAAAGTTAAGAACCACTGATCTAGACGGTGCAGACAATAGCGGCAATAATTCTTACCGCACTATGTTGTGAATGCATCCACCAAATGTTATTTCACACTCATTTGAGAGTATAAACTCTTGAGTCTGAATGCATTGCCTTGAGCCATGTCAAGTCCGATAGGCTCTGTTGTGCGTATAGAAGTGTTAGGTTGGCACGCAATGACCACACATTAACTTGACAAGCCTCGGGCTTTGTTTATATCAGCTCTGCTCTTGTTAGAGCGGTGGAAACGTTTGAGTTGCATAAATGCTGCACATTGTGTTTGTGTTTGGGGTTAATCCATGTTGGTCTTTTAAAAGAACACATTGGGCAGAAGTCATGGCCAGGTCACATCTTTGAGCTCTTGAAGGATAGTGATCTTTTGGCTTTACGTGTATGTTAAAGTCTGTTTTATAATCACATTTTGTGCTTTTTTTACAGTGCAACTTGATGTAGTTACAGATGGGTACCTTTCACATTTCAACTGATATGGTACTAGTTCCAGGTACCTGAGAATCGATACCAGTACTTAACGGTTCCAACGTTTGCTATTTTAGTCTGTATTGATTTGACTTAGACTTAGACTTAAACTTCCTTTTATTGTCATTCAAATGTGAACTTTACTCTACAGATAAGAACGATATTCCGTTGCATTAGCTTGTTGTAGTGCAGGATAAAAGAGTAATAAGGTGCAGATATAAATACATAGATTACTGTAAATTACTGTAAACAAGTTTATGGATGCATGTTCCATCCATCCATTTTCTACCGCTTATTCCCTTTTGGGGTCGCGGGGGGGCGCTGGCGCCTATCTCAGCTACAATCGGGCGGAAGGCGGGGAGAACATGCAAACTCCACACAGAAAGATCCCGAGCCTGGATTTGAACCCAGGACTGCAGGAACTTCGTATTATGAGGCAGACACACTAACCCCTCTGCCACCGTGAAGCCCCCTGGATGTATGTTATAGTGTCTTTATATCATCCATCCGTCAATCCATCCATCCATCATCTTCTGCTTATCCGAGGTCGGGTCGCGGGGGCAGCAGACTAAGCAGGGAAGCCCAGACTTCCCTCTCCCCAGCCACTTTGTCTAGCTCTTCCCGGGGGATCCCGAGGCGTCCCCAGGCCAGCCGGGAGACATATTCTTCCCAACGGGTTCTGGGTCTTCCCCGTGGCCTCCTACCGGTTGGACGTAACCTAAACACCTCCCTAGGGAGGCGTTCGGGTGGCATCCTGACCAGATGCCTGAGCCACCTCATCTGGCTCCTCTCGATGTGGAGGAGCAGTGGCATTTACTTTGAGTTCCTCCCGGATGGCAGAGCTTCTCACCCGATCTCTAGGGGAGAGCCCTGCCACCCGGTGGAGGAAACTCTTTTCGGCCGCTTGTACCCGGGATCTTGTCCTTTCGGTCATAACCCAAAGCTCATGACCATAGGTGAGGATGGGAACGTAGATCGACCGGTAAATTGAGAGCTTTGCCTTCCGGCTCAGCTTCTTCTTCACCACAACGGATCGGTACAACGACCGCATTACTGAAGACGCCACACCGATCCGCCTGTCGATCTCACGATCCACTCTTCCCCCACTCGTGAACAAGACTCCAAGGTACTTGAACTCCTCCACTTGGGGCAGGGTCTCCTCCCCAACCCGGAGATGGCACTCCACCCTTTTCCGGGCGAGGACCATAGACTCGGACTTGGAGGTGCTGATTCTCATCCCAGTCGCTTCACACTCGGCTGCGAACCGATCCAGTGAGAGCTGAAGATCCCGGCCAGATGAAGCCATCAGGACCACATCATCTGCAAAAAGCAGAGACCTAATCCCGCGGCCACCAAACCAGAACCCCTCAACGCCCTGACTGCGCCTAGAAAGTCTGTCCATAAAAGTTATGAACAGAATCGGTGACAAAGGACAGCCTTGGCGGAGTCCAACCCTCACTGGAAACGTCTTTATATCCCAGCAAGTAAATCCATTATGGGGGGGAATTGAGGGGATTATTATGATGCGTTCAAGCATTTTATGGCCTGAGGGAAGAAGCTGGAGGTTCTGCTACAAAGGCTGCGTTAATAGATGTTAATTGTTTAGTAATATAATCTAACTTTATTTATTTAACACTGAGCTGATAATGATATGTGTGCTCAAGTTGTTTTCTCACACTTCGGTGTCTCATTTGCAAGTATGATATTGTAGACTTTCCATGCAGTTACAATTCCAAGACGTTAGATGGCAGTAGTGTATAGAGTGTGTTGAGTGTGTTGCTTGGCCAGGAAGTAGTCTAATGAGCAAATCTTATTTTTATTGAGCCCTAACAAATCTTTATACTATAAGGATATACATATTTATTACACACTTGCTGACTGTAAGTTTTGATAAAATTTGGAGGTGTTATAATCCATCCATCCATCCATTTTCTACCGCTTATTCCCTTTTTTGGGGTCGCGGGGGGCGCTGGCGCCTATCTCAGCTACAATCGGGCGGAAGGCGGGGTACACCCTGGACAAGTCGCCACCTCATCGCAGGGCCAACAGATAGACAGACAACATTCACACTCACATTCACACACTAGGGCCAATTTTTAGTGTTGCCAATCAACCTATCCCCAGGTGCATGTCTTTGGAAGTGGGAGGAAGCCGGAGTACCCGGAGGGAACCCACGCATTCACGGGGAGAACATGCAAACTCCACACAGAAAGATACCGAGACTGGATTTGAACCCAGGACTGCAGGACCTTCGTATTGTGAGGCAGACGCACTAACCCCTCTGCCACCGTGAAGCCCGGTGTTATAATCACCACGTGAAATCGTTAACGCTAATTTGTAGCACGCCTATGGCATATTTAATGTGAATTAGCATTAAGCTAGTGCATTTTCAGAAGTGTAGCTTAGCACCTTCTTCTTGCTTTGTTGGCATGGACAATTGTAGCATTACCTAGAAGGAATCCGACTCGAGTTTGCAATTGGAGGTGATGTAACAAGTATCGAAATTTGGCACCTTTTGATTTTACGTGAATTGTTATTTCCCAGTACAGTCGGGATTCGGTCAAGTGCCTATAAAAGTACAAAATTCGGCACCCATCCTTTTATGTAGTGCTTACATCCAAGTTGTTTTCATTTAAAACATTTTTTTATCAAGAACATAACATGTAAATTAAAATGTGACATTAAAGATTATTTTTTTAACATTCCTAACTATGTCATAAAACTATAAAGATAGAAACCGTGTAAAAAAAAAAAAGGAGAAAAAAACTACAAATAAAATAAATAATAAAATTACTCACACTTTGAAGACATCTGACAGTAGGGGTGCTCAAAAACCTAACTTTTACTCCGAAACGGAATACCTTATTATTCCGATTATGAAGTGATTCATAATTATCAAGAATCAATGTTTAAATAATAAATAAAACATATTTTTATTAGGCCAACTCCACACTCACTCGCTTCTCATGTACAGTATATATCAGCAGGCAAAAGGAGCTTTTTTCAACCTGTAACCGGATTTATTATAATATTTATACCAAATAATAAACTGTGAGGTTTTAAATGAAAATTGTGTTGAATCAAAATGGTGTTTGGCGATGAATTCTGTCACCTTGTGCTGTTTTAGGTATGGCTGGAATTAATAAACATCTGTATATCCAGGCAGTAAAACAATACATCTTGAGCTTTGTTGCTGCATAGCTTGTGTTAAAATGGTCATTCGGCGATGTCCAGTCCTGCACACAGCGCACTCTTACCGGTGACAACTCATCCCCACTGATTAAGAGTTAAGTTGAGCAGTGTTAGTTGTCAAATCATTGTTCACTGCAGCTCTTAAGGTATCGGTAAGAAAGGCAACAAACTTTCTTACAGCCACACTAACTGGCATCTGTTATAATGACCCTCCTAAACCTCGCTCTCATCCATGTCACGGCACCATTGTAATAGTTGTTATCCGCGCAATCTAGCCTTGCACATACCGGACTTGAGCTGCTTAAAACTAGAGATGTGCCGATCGATCGGTGACCAATCAGTATCGGCCGATTTTAATGAAAAAGTACAAACCCCGTTTCCATATGAGTTGGGAAATTGTGTTAGATGTAAATATAAACGGAATACAAGGATTTGCAAATCATTTACAACCCATATTCAATTGAACAAGCTACAAAGACAACATATTTGATGTTCAAACTGATAAAAAAAATGTTTTTTGCAAATAATCCTTAACTTTAGAATTTGATGCCAGCAACACGTGACAAAGAAGTTGGGAAAGGTGTCAATAAATACTGATAAAGTTGAGAAATACTCATCAAACACTTATTTGGAACATCCCACAGGTTTGTGCAGACTAATTGGGAACAGGTGGGTGTCATGATTGGGTATAAAAGCAGCTTCCATGAAATGCTAAGTAATTCACAAACAAGGATGGGGCGAGGGTCACCACTTTGTATCCAAATTGTCGAACAGTTTTAGAACAACATTTCTCAACGAGCTATTGCAAGGAATTTAGGGATTTTACCATCTACGGTCCGTAAAATCATCAAAAGGTTCAGAGAATCTGGAGAAATCACTGCACGTAAGCGGTGATATTACGGACCTTTGATCCCTCAGGTGGTACTGCATCAAAAACCGACATCAGTGTGTAAAGCAGGGGTCACCAACCATTTTGAAACCAAGAACTACTTCGAGACAACAGACAACATTCACACACTAAGGACGATTTAGCGTTGCCAATCAACCTATCCCCAGGTGCATGTCTTTGGAAGTGGGAGGAAGCCGGAGTATCCGGAGGGAACCCACGAATTCACGGGGAGAACATGCAAACTCCACACAGAAAGATCCCGAGCCTGGGATTGAACCCAGGACTGCAGGACCTGCGTATTGTGAGGCAGACGCACTAACCCCTCTGCCACCGTGAAGCCCCTCGTCACGAAATCTTTTTTTTTTCCCTTTTTTTTTTTAAATCTTTTTTTCCTTTGTAAAAAAATTCATATTATGTTTATAAACTCAGGAACTATGTCCCTGGACAACATATGCTTGATTGATTGATTGATACTTTTATTAGTAGATTGCACAGTACAGTACATGTTCCGTACAATTGACCACTAAATGGTAACACCCAAATAAGTTTTTCAACTTGTTTAAGTCGGGGTCCACGCTTCCATTTAAGCGCCGTCTTTTCATGTATGCCATTGCTTATTTTAGCAAGACAATGCCAATCCACATTCAGCACGTGTTACAACAGCGTGGCTTCGTAAAAAAAGAGTGCGGGTACTTTCCTGGCCCGCCTGCAGTCCAGACCTGTCTCCCATCGAAAATGTGTACCGCATTATGAAGCGTAAAATACGACAGCGGAGACCCCGGACTGTTGAACGACTGAAGCTCTACATAAAACAAGAATGGGAAAGAATTCCACTTTCAAAGCTTCAACAATTAGTTTCCTCAGTTCCCAAATGTTTATTAAGTGTTGTTAAAAGAAAAAGTGATGTAACACAGCGGTGAACATGCTCTTTACCAACTAAAAAAAAGAAAAAGTTTATGAGTTTGAACATCAAATATATTTTCTTTGTAGTGCAGTCTGACAGTTTGTCTATGTTTTAGTATTTTCCTCTGCATTTGTCTGTTTCCTGTGTTTAGTATTTCCTGTCTTTTAGTTCCTGTCAAGTGCTCTTAATTTGTCAGCTTCCTGTCTTGTTCCCTAAGTGCTGTGTTCCTCCTCAGTGTGTTTAGTATTACCTGCCTAGTGCTCTTATTTTGTCAGCTTCCTGTCTTGTTCCCTGAGTGCTGTGTTCCCCCTCAGCTGCGGCTGATTTGCATCTGGCCACACCTGTTGCCAATCAGCTGGCTCCTATTTGTACCTCCTTTGTCTTGTTTCAGTTGCTGGATCATTGTATTGTATTGTCGTTGCCTCATGTCAGTCTTGTGTCTTTGCTACCAGTCGTGTCTGGCATCATTTCAGCTATTACCTGTCGTGCTACATCTTGTCCTGGTCGTCGTAGCGGTAAGCTGTTTTCGTTAGCCACAGCTATTTCCAGTTTTTCTGTTTGTTATCCTCTAGCTTCCATGCTAAAGTTCTTTTTTGTTTTTCTAGCTCCCAGTGCTAGCTCTCTTAGTTTGTTATTCCGCCCACGTGCATGCTTTTTGTTTGTTCTTGTTCTATTATTTATATTAAATAATGTCTTCATATTCTATGCCTGCCTCTGTCTCTGCATCTTGGGGTTCAACACCAAATAACTCTGACAAATTCGATTGAATTTGGGTTGAAAACACAATTTCCCAACTCATATGCAAACGGGGTTTGTACATTCTATCAGCCACACTAGCTGGCATCCGTTGCACGCAGCCCTATCAATCACTCACACCGGGTCACGGCACCGTTGCAATTGTGGTCATCTGCGCAGTCCAGTGACTTGTTTAGACTTTCAAAGTTTTAGTGATTTAATAGGCTTTTGAGTAATGTTATTCACAAAATAATTTTGTTTGACTCCAAATTTGCATCAAGCTTGCATACTAAATCTACTGAACCAAAAAGAGTTGATGCTCAGAAACCCTTAAATGTCAATATTTGAAGTCATTGTCGGTGAGAGGAGTTAGTGGTACATTGGATGTTTTGTGTTGAATAAAATGCTCTGGTTCTGCAATGACACTACCTCCTACTGTGGGTGAAAGACTCCCAGTGATGATATTCATTATCTTGCTGTTTGGTGTAGTTGCTCTTGAGAACATTGCTGAATCATGCAATTATGGCTCGTATGAGTAAAGTCGATAACTGCCTCGCATCAGCGGGGATGTACAGAGAGGCTCAAGTCGCACCTGTAATCATGTGGGAGCCAAAAAGGCCATTGACACAATGATGAGAGTCAACAACCAGGTGGGTGGGATCGAAAGAGGTGCTGGTTGCTCCTTATTCGGAAGATGGAGTTGACTTGTCATGAATGGTGCTGTCACACAAATAGAGCCGTGCTCCAGTAGTCAACCCGTCTATCATTTGCTCCTCAACGGTACGACACCCTTTCAATAGAGCTTGTTCTGCTTGGTCAGCTGTACAAATGCCATCACAACAGTCAACTGAAGAGCATCTGTAGAGAAATACCTTCAGTTGCAAAGAGCCAGACAAAAATGAGGGGACAAAATACATGCATACCCTTTTCCAGTAATTTTGCTATCATGTATTGTGAAGTCAGTCCTGTGTACCAATTTAAACGTGATGCTGGTGCGAGTATTAATGAAATGGTTGGCAGTCAGTCCTGAGACTTGAGTCAATTATTCACATCTTGTGAGAACTAATTATGCCTTTTACAGGGAAGCTAATGAGCTTGGTGACTGACAGACAGTAGTTAGCCCGCTTGTTTGCTGCACTAAAGTGCGAAAAAAAAGTATTAAATAAAATGTGAAATGTGCAGTACTGGAAACAAAGCATGTACTATAAGAGTGTATGTACTTCGTTATACTCTTGATAACGAGTGACAATATTTTTTTGTTTTGCTTTATTGGTAGTCCTATAACACAGGGTGATTAATCAAACTAATTTTATAAGGTTTGCCAGGCGACATTTTGATTTTAATTAGTGCCTCTTGCATTTAAAAATAAAATCAGCTTTTTCCATTTTCTAGTAACATAAATCAATCTGCCAATTTAATCAACTGTGCACTCTTGAGGCGTTTTTCTAGTGAATAGGACATTTGAAATTAAAGGTAATTGAAAAGAACACACATTTAAACAAATATTTCAAATGAAGAATCATGCTTTTTGTAATGGTAGAGATCAGTAAAACTCACAGGTGACATTGGTCAGAAAAACAGTGAAACTGTGCAAAAGTCATATTGAGGAATGCGAATATAATATTGATGCCATGAACATTTCTCTTATTCTGACTGAATGTGGCCAAGAATGCATGTTATGTGTGACAGACCACTCGAGGCTGCTCTTTCTGTACACTGCAGACCAACTATTAACTAAAACATTCAAACCTCAATTAACCGATCTTCAGTGGCTCTCCATAAAACGGAGAATTGATTCTAACATTCTACTTGGTTTTAAATCTTACAATGACTTAAACCTCCTCCCACATTGTGCACTTGCTGGCTGAGTACAAACAAGAGAAAAGGCCTCAGATGATCTTGCAAAGGTTGTTTCATTGTGCCTACAATAAATACAATTACAGCTGCATGATGATGAAAGGTTTTAACCTCTTGAAGCCATATTCTTGATGGAAATCTTCCAATCAGCTTCTTGTCTTTACTGTGGTTGTCATACGTAAGTTTAAAATTAGGGCCTGATCTACTACGAATTAAATAAGTTTTAAACAGATTGTACTATTACTGGGCGTGTAGCACCGGTAGTAAGGATGTATCGCGGTACGGATGAGTTAAATACGGTACTATACTGCCTCTGAAAATTACCCGTACTCTTTTTTTTTTTTTTTTACATCGTTACATTGTCGTTGTTCGGCAACGCACACGCACTTACAAGCAGAAACAGGGTGTAGACCAGTGACGTGCGGTGAAGTTTATAGCTGGTGAAGCACTGACGTAATCAGAATCAGATTTACAAATATACAGTATGCGCTATGCGCAGATTATTTGCCATTTGATTGGCAGTAGTTTACAAGTTATGTTTTATTTATGCATTCTTTACACATGCAAACTGTCGCCCACAAAATGTGCATTTCATTAAAAACGTAACAAAAATAATGTTATCGCCGTTTTACCTTTACTTATAAATGAAGTCCATGTGCCGGTCCTTCTGGATAAAAATAGCAGTCACTTTCTAGGTAAAATTCCTCCTTCACTTCCTTCAGTTTTAAAAGTCTTTTAAGAGATCAACATAGTTGCCACGATTAGCAGAGCTCCTACTCTCATCATTTCCACGAAATGTTAGCTGCTGTTTGGTGAGGAAGCAGGTCGCATTGATGACATCTTCTCAAATCTCTCGGTTCTCTTTTACCTTAGCATTGTGGACACTGTTGTTGAGTCGCCGCTGTTCATCCAAAGCCAAGTCCATCCTCATCATCCCAAACGTTTTTAGCGCAATCCAGCTTTGAATATGAGCGGCCGACCGGTCATGTTTGGTGAGGCTTATTTGCAAATTCTTTAGGTCACAAATTCCCATTTGAGTCCATACAGTTCCACAGGTTGAAAAAAGAAGGCAAGGAAAGCAGAAAAAGCGGTTTCTTGCAGAACATCCACAAAGCCAGTCTTTTCACGTCCACCACTCCGTCTGGAAAGAGCCAGTAACTTTACGTCTTGCTGATTGAAACAAACTATTCAGCTCCAGCGTTGGTCTTCCTTTAGTAATTATCTCCTGCTTCACCTGAAAGTCCACTTTAGAACACTGTTCAAATGCGGAAATGTAGTCATCCATGTTGAAAGTCGGGGTGCACGAGACGGAAAAAATAAGTCGCTGCAGCACTTACCCGCTGAGGCCACTGTATGTCTGGGATTATGAGCGCCCCGCCCCGCCCTTATCGTGAGGCACGAGAAGTGTTTGCCTCACCTCAGACTTTTTTCTCTGCTGTTTTGATAGCTCAACCAACACACAAAACATGTAACTCGCTGCGGCACTTGACTCGCTTATGCCACCGAAAGTCTCTGATCATGAGCGCCCCTATTGTGAGACACGAGAACTGTTTACATCACCTCGGACTTTTTTCTCTGCCGTTTTAAACGCCCAGCAACACACCAGACAAGAACGCACTTTGGCCACACGGCAGACAGAGTAGTTTACGAGGGATTGTGAGAATTCAGCGATTTTGAAGAAAAAAATTATCCAAATTGGTGAAGCTAAATGAAAATCATAAACTAACAATCACAATTATTTTATCATTATATATTTTATTTCTTCGCATGATCACAGGTGAGGCACAGCCTCCCCTGCCTCCCCTGACCGCACGTCTCCGGTGAAGACAGAAAGGGAGAATGGACACATTTTGGCTTAAAACAAACGATTAAGGTGAAGCTATAAACACTGAAACACCGCTCAGCAAGAGGTGCTTTAAAACATATCCGCTGTCGGCAGTGTTGTAGCTGCTTCTAAATCTGTAATCCTTGTCTCCATGACGACAAATAAAGTAAGTTTCTTACAAGTATCTTCCCTGCAGGACGAGGACTAGCTAAACATGCTTCACTACACACCGTTGCTCACTGGCGTCACCTTTAATGACGTCGTTCCTTATTGTAAAAAAATGCCATTGGTGGGTCTACACCTGACAACCACTACTGTAATGATGCCAAGTAAAGGAGCGTATCTCGTCGATACTACTACGATTACATCGATCATTTTTAGCATCACAAAATCTATTTTCGTTAGTTTTTTTTAATTTGTATTTAGTTTATAAACTCAGGAAATATGGTATCACTTGGTATAGGATTGATATCTAAATTTGTGGTATCATCCAGAACTAATGTAAAGCATCCCAACAACAGAGGAATAAGTGATAATTACATTTTAACAGAAGTGTAGATAGAACGTGTTAAAAGAGAAAACAACCAGGTATTAACAGTAAATGAACAAGTAGATCAATAATTCCTTCTCTACCACTTGTCCTTAATAGTTTTGACAAAATAATTGAAGGGAAAATGACACAATCTGTTACTGCATATGTCAGCAGCTAAATTGGTAGCCTTTGTTTGTTCACTTACTACTAAAACACAAGTTGTCTCGTATGTTCACTATTGTATCTAAGGACTAAATTGTTCACTTACTACTAAATTGTTCACTTAATACTAAAACACAAGTTGTCTCGTATGTTCACTATTGTATCTAAGGACTAAATTGCAGTAAGACACATATTTTTAATGTACTGTACCTTATGTTTTTTTTTTTAAATAAAGCCAATAATGCACTTTTTTTTTGGTCCCTTTATTGAGAAAAGTACCACAAAGTACCGAAAAGTAAAACATCAAAATACCGAAAATACTAATGCGAATCATACATTGCTGTTGAAAAACGTATGACATACCTTCCTGCTTATAGGAATATATTTTTCGGCATGCCTTTTGGTTACAAAAACAAATACCCATCCAAACATGTTCACATGTCACAATAGGTAAAAAGATACGCTTTAGTCTATTGGCAAAGGAACCATCTTTGGTAACTTTAGTCAAACTGCCTCACATATGGGGCATTAAAAAACATGTTTCATCAACAACATACAATCAATAATGGTAATGTTTACCCGTCCGATATCTACCTTTACTTCAGTCGGGAACAATCCAGCATTCTCTTGGTGATTGATTAATTGATTGATTGAATGATTGGTTGATTGATTGATTGGTTGATTGGTTGATTGATTGATTGGTTGATTGATTGATTGATTGATTGATTGATTGATTGATTGATTGATTGATTGATTTGATTGAAACTTTTATTAGTAGATTGCACAGTACAGTACATATTCCGTACAATTGACCAGTAAATGGTAACACCCGCATAAGTTTTTCAAGTTGTTTAAGTCGGGGTACACGTATATCAATTCATGGTGTCACATTTATATGTTATTTCTAATGGCATGCTTTGACTTTGAATAGCATGCACTTCTCTGATGCTATTTTCACTTCACACGTCACGTGTTCCTGGAAGTGAGTGTTGCTGTGATTAGCCTGTGAAGAGAAGAAGTAGTACAGACGACAGCCAACACAAATGGAAAGTAGAAAAAAGAAAAACAAGAAACAAGTGATCTGTAGGTTATATAGTGCCAGAAAAC
This sequence comes from Nerophis ophidion, assembly GCF_033978795.1. Classification (NCBI taxonomy): domain Eukaryota; kingdom Metazoa; phylum Chordata; class Actinopteri; order Syngnathiformes; family Syngnathidae; genus Nerophis; species Nerophis ophidion. Next base: position 53,637,196 of record NC_084621.1, on the reverse strand, counting down.
ATTTGCTATGAGACAGGAGAGTCTGGTAGACTCCTTCTGTGTAGTTTTTGATAAATTGGAAGAGCAGAGCGATAAAAGAGCCATTTGCTAAAGAAGGTAACAACAAAAGATAACACCAGTAGGCAATATAACAAAAACAAATGATAGGAAAAAAGACACCAGAAAAAAAGCAACAATGACATTAAATGCAAAGTTGTAGTGACTTTAATAGCATTAGAGATTTAACGCGTATATTGTCACAATCCAGCCAGTATATGATTGGAATAGGATTTTTTTTTAATATGACATATACTCTTAGGATGGTTGTTTTCTTTCTTCTTAAAATTGTGCGCTCTACTTGGATTTTACAACCCCCCTCCACTGCAGCGTAGCCAGTAAGTTTTTTTTTGTCTCCTCTTTAAATAGTACCAGCATGCAATACTAGCTAGGAGTACCCCATTCCAATAATAATATCTGATAGAACTGGATTAAATCGCCTTGAATCAAAACATTTCTGATACAAGCAGTCCTGTAGCGCATTTACTTGTGTGAGAAGCTGGACACAAGTAAATGTCCTCCAATAAGCACACAAGGTTGGTTTATTATTGTACCTTAGTGAACTCACTTACAAAAGGTAAACACAGGCTCTAGGCTACCAGGAGCTAGCAGTTACACAACAGCTAAGCACACAATAGCGCATAAGCTTGACATACAATAAGTGTTCTTAATTGAAAAATATTGAAGACTAATCTGCATCTGTAAATATAAAAAAAGAGTCAAATAGTCCTACTTACATATTACTCACAGATAAAGTATCCAGTAACAAACGTGTCCACATCATTCGACTTACTGCGTCATGAATTTAACTAGGTGTTGCTGAAAAAAAATACCACTCCACTACATCAACTTTAAGACAGCATAAGGCTATTTCAGAGAGTGATAATAAATAGGCTGGTGTTTCTCATACTTACTGTTGTCCTCTGTTTGACTAATTCCATTAAAAGCCACAAAATGCAACGGGTCCATCAGACCCACACACGCTGGCTGAGTAACAACAATATGAACGTTGCTCGGAAAATTTCTCTGCCTGCGGTTCCCACACAAGTGTGACGTCTCGGTGGGATTGTGGTGACGAGTTGTTCTCTCATGGGTGCAGTGAAGATGGAACACGGCGTAAAGGTAGGAATAAGAAATGTTTTTATATAATAAAACAAACTAAGAACAAAAACACTTGCACAAAGGCATTAACCAAAATCCAACAGAACTAGCTTGGGAGGTAGAAAGAACAAAGAGCGCTTGCGTGGAAGCTAGGGACATAAACAAATAAAATAGCATAGAATCTAACAAGTATACAAAAATAGATTTACCACAATGTTGGAAGAGCGGCGTCAGCTATTGCGTGTAGCAAGCAAGACTCCAAGAAAGAATGTCAAACAAAGGCGGTCTTAAATAGGGAGATAACTAATCAAGGGCAGGTGCGTGTGATCAAAGGAGAGACAGATGACACTAAATGGGTAACTATGACAACGGAACAAAAACAGGAAGTGCCACAAAGAACTGAGGAAGACAAATACTAGACAGAATGTGATAACAAACTGAACCAAAACCAGAATATGCCATGATCCAAGACGTGAATCATGACAACAAGGTTGAGACATTGTTTGTCAACACTGTCTGCTCTCATTTTCTCGCACATTTGACCCTCTGATGTTCTGCGTACCTACACTCTGTGCTCCTCCTGTCTAGGCCTGCTGTGTGTGTGTGTGTGTGTGTGTGTGTGTGTGTGTGTCTGGTACACAGAACATCAATTTCCACACATCTATTAGCCCCGGGTCCTAGTACAAACCCTGTTTTCATATGGAAACAGGGTTTGTACATTGGAGTAACATCAGTGAAGTTTGACAAGCACGAACATTGCATAAAAACTGCTATGTTAACTTAACTTGCACTCTTTGACTGCCCAGCTGCTCTATGCTTGCCACTTGTGATCAAAATTATTTGTACACAGTGGAACCTCCATTTACGAACTCCTGGTTGTACAAACTTCCATCCATCCATTTTCTACTGCTTATTCCCTTTTGGGGTCGTGGGGGGCGCTGGCGCCTATCTCAGCTACAATCGGGCGGAAGGCGGCGTACACCCTGGACAAGTCGCCACCTCATCGCAGGGCCAACACAGATAGACAGACAACATTCACACTCACATTCACACACTAGGGCCATTTAGTGATGCCAATCAACCTTTCCCCAGGTGCATGTCTTTGGAAGTGGGAGGAAGCCGGAGTACCTGGAGGGGACCCACGCAGTAACGGGGAGAACATGCAAACTCCACACAGAAAGATCTCGAGCCTGGGATTGAACTCAGGACTGCAAGACCTTCGTATTGTGAGGCAAACACACTAACCCCTCTGCCACCGTGAAGCCAGTTGTACAAACTTCTTCCTTTACAAACCACAGCCCGAATGAAATCATGTTTTGATGTATGAACCTCGCAACCACCCATTGTGTGCCTCGCAGTGCAGCCATTGTGTGTCTGGCAGCACAACCATTGTTGATCTCCGGTGCGCATTCAGTCAGCAAAGCGGTGCTGTCGTTTGCTACCGTGTAAAGTGATCCTTTTTTTTAGTTGTTGTTTCTTTGTAGCTCAACAGGAGTCCAAATAAAGCAATGGACAAGTGACGTGTGGTCGAAACATTCAGAGCATATCCACAGCGTTGTTGACACCGTTCCAATCAACCGATATTGTAAAGTGGATTTTATTTTTCATTCATATCATTTTAGCGAGCTTGCTGTTAAAGATAAGGAGTATTATGATTTCAAACTGTCAGTGCACCACAGTGCTAGTGACAGTGTGTGTGTGTGTCGGCAGGGCAGCTGAAATGAGGACAATTCAGCTATTGTTGTTGTTATTGTTGTATTTCGGCTTTGTTATTAAAGCTAGGGAACTTGAATCTTGTGTCACCAGGCAGAATTGTAATTGTAAATCCCGCCCCCCTACTCTGCGCACTTCACTGATAGTCCAACCCAATCTTCTCCTCTCTGGAAGAGCACAAAATCGCGCATGAGAGTTGTACGTGCACACGCATCGGTTGTTGACAGTCTGAAGTTGCGTCGAATAATCCCCTAGTTTGTATCTTATTGCAGAAATTACATGTCTATCAGTAATATGGACACATACAAACATTTGTAAAAGGATGCACACAAAATACAGGAAAATGTAACATGTCAAGAAAGAAAACAATTCCCTCCATTTTGAATACCTTAGACTTTTGGCTCTTCTTTGGCGTTTTAGTCTTTACAGCGTATTTCTTTTCCTCCCCTGATTTTGTCTTTTTTCAATGCAAATTTGGATAAAAAATAAATTGTTGACTGTCAAAAGAACTGAGTTTCACAATGTAGTCTGAGTGCTTGTCTTCAGCCTTTAGGTTGTCTCCCAGAACTAAACAAATCATAGTATAATATTACAGTGATTAAAAGTCTGCTTATGCTTGTATGACATTAAACAGTTAATACAGTAAATGTTTTTATAATGATGACTAATTGCTTTTAATTGGAATGATGGTCCTGTTAAAATCTAAACAAATTATGAGCAAACTTCAGTTTAAATAAATGCTAAATGGGTTGTACTTGTATAGCGCTTTTCTACCTTCAAGGTACTCAAAGCGCTTTGACACTACTTCCACGTTCACCCATTCACACACACATTCATACACTGATGGAGGGAGCTGCCATGCAAGGCGCTAACTAGCACACATCAGGAGGAAGGGTGAAGTGTCTTGCTCAAGGACACAACGGAAGTGACGAGGTTGGTACCAGGTGGAGATTGAACCAGGGACCCTCGGGTTGCGCACGGCCACTCTCCTACTAAGCCACGCCACAGCTTTGTTCTGATATGCCAGGGGTCGGGAAACTTTTTGGCTGAGAGAGCCATGAAAGCCAAATATTTCAAAATGTATTTCCGTGAGAGCAATATCATATTTTTTAACACTGAATACAACTAAATGCGTGCATTTTCAAGTAAGACCAACATCTTTAGAGTAGTAAGTCTCCTATTCTTTTCGATAACATTGTTATTCTGAAGCTAACCAATAATAGATAAATTGTCATGTCTGTTGATCATGTTTTAGTTTGGCCATGTGCTGTTTGTCCTTTGGACTCTTTAAGTTACTGCTTTTTTCCACTCCCTTGTCTGGTTTCTTTGGTTACTCATTTTGTCCACCTGTCTCTGGTGGACAAAATGCCCGCTCACCTGCTTCCCGAGCACTAATCAGGGGCAGTATTTAAGCTTGTCTTTGCCAGTCAGTCGCCCTGTGCTGACTTGTTTCATGCCTTGCCATAGTTTCGTGCTTCATGCCATGCCAAGTAAGTTTTGTTTGATTTATGTTCTTAGTCTGTTAATGCGTTAGCTTTGTTTTTTAGCCCAAGTTGTGCCTCCGCTGAGAGCGATTTTTGTTTGTATATTTTTTTAGTTAAAATTAAATCATGTTTTTACCTAAATGCAATGTCCCGAGTAGTCCGTCCGCCTTCCTGGGAGAACAACCCCGCAGCATGCTGCAACCCCCCATCGTGACATAAAATACTTCTTACCATTAATGCGACTTCTTGAACAGGTGCGGTAGAAACGGATGGATGGATTTAAATGCATGAGAATTTTTTGAATTTTGCACGTTATTTTTAGCACTGTGATTACCAGCGAAATTATTCATAATTATCGCGTAAAGCAATGTCAGCTAAGATTTATCTGAGAGCCAGATGCAGTCATCAAAAGAGCCACATCTGGCTCTAGAGCCATAGGTTCCCTACCCCTGTGATATGCAAACGCATTTACAAAGTAAAAATAATGTTTTTGTTGCAGAAGGTGTGCTCCCTCCTTTCTGTTGAGATAACACACTTTAACGTCATTTCCTTTCCTGCTAAGGTCAGAGGTTTCTTCCACAGAGGCTGCGTGTTAGACTGGTTTTGTGAGGTGAATTATGATGGTTAAAGATAAGCCCATATGTATTCACACTATGCTTGGAATAGATCATTCTCTGTTGTCGGCACCTGAGGGGCGAGGGAGTCAAAGGTGGACACACTCTCATTTTCGGTTTGTAGCAGGAGAAGAGCTGGCCTCCATCATAACGCGGTGTGGAAGAATCGACGCGTTGATTTATTAACCTGCAATTCTTTGGGGGTCTTCAGAGAGGGATTGACTTGTTTGAGGGTTTCTAGCACAGCTGCATTAGAAGTTGTGGGGAACCGCTGGAGACTCATTCTTCTTTGCGCTTTGGCATCACGCAGTTTCAACACAGGCAGAGGGCGCAAAGTGTGGAGGGTAAGTGGAGTTGTTGCACCAAAGCCCCTTATACATATATATATATATATATATATATATACATATATATATAGGGCTACAGTTATAGTTATAGTTAGGGCTATAGTGAGAGCGGGCGACAACACCTCCAGTGCCAGCTCCCCCCAGGGCTGCGTCCTGAGTCCGCTGCTGTTCACGTTGATGACCCATATATATATATATATATATATATATATATATATATATATATATATATATATATATATATATATATATATATATATATATATATATATATATATACCAAAGCCCTATTTAAATATATCCACCATTTAAGATATTATTTATATATATATATATATATATATATATATATATATATATATATATACAAAGATTCACAGCCTAATATATATATATATATATATATATATATATATATATATATATATATATATATATATATATATATATATATATATATATATATATTAGGCTGTGAATCTTTGGGTGTCCCACGATTCGATTCAATATCGATTTTTGGGGTCACGATTCGGTAATATATCGATTTTTCGATCCGATTCGATTTTTGATTCTAAAACGATCTTTTTCCGATTCAAAACGATTCTGTATTCATTCAATACATAGGATTTCAGCAGGATCTACCCCAGTCTGCTGACATGCCAGCAGAGTAGTAGATTTAAAAAAAAAAAGCTTTTATAATTGTGAAAGACAATGTTTTATCAACTGATTGCAATGATGTAAATTTGTTTTAACTATTAAACGAACCAAAAATATTATTTATTTTATCTTTGTGAAAACATTGGACACAGTGTGTTGTCAAGCTTATGAGATGCGATGCAAGTATAAACCACTATGACACTATTGTTCTTTTTTATTATTTTTATAAATGTCTAATGATAATGTCAGTGAGGGATTTTAAATCACTGCTATGCTGAAATGATAATTAATATTGATACTGTTGATAATATTCATTTTTGTTTCATTACTTTTGGTTTGTTCTGTGTCGTGTTTGTGTCTTCTCAATTGCAGTTCTGAGTGTTGCTGGGTATGGTTTGGTTTTGGAATTGGATTGCAGTGTTATGGTATTCCGCCCGATTGTAGCTGAGATAGGCGCCAGCGCCCCCCGCGACCCCGAAAGGGAATAAGCGGTAGAAAATGGATGGATGGATGGTATTGCTGTGTAGTGGTTTGTTGGATTGATTAAAATAAAAAAATAAAAAAATTAAAAAATTAAAAAATCTGATTTTAAAAAATGAGAATCGATTCTGAATCGCACAACTTAAACAATTCGATTATATATATATATATATATATATATATATATATATATATATATATATATATATATATATATATATATATCTTAAATGGTGGATATATTTAAATAGGGCTTTGGTGGTATATATATATATTGCGATGAGGTGGCGACTTGTCCAGGGCGTACCCTGCCTACCGCCCGAATGGAGCTGAGATAGGCTCCAGCGACCCCCCGCGACCCCCCGCGACCCCAAAAGGGACAAGCTGTGCGCCTCACTTCTCTGGACCCCCTCTGGATTCTGACTGCCTCCCTCGATCCTCGACCCCCTGCTTTGGACACGGACCATCTTCTGCCTCGCCCCTTTGGACTTGTTTTTCAACGACCCCAGGTAACAATCAGTTAGACACAACACATAGTCACACCATACTTCCATGGTTTAATTACACACTCAACTACCTTGTGTTTAATAAACACTCCTCTCACTATCGACACCCCTGTCTCAGTGCCGTCTCCTTCTCCATTGCACTGTCGCCAGTAACGTTGGGTTTAGGGTGGAATGGAGGGCCCTTCAAGAGTCATTTGTACGGGGCCCCATAATTTGGCGCTATGTCACTAAACACAGGGGTTTGTTTTAGATAACGACAGAAACCCACTTCTTGGAGTTGAACAGAAGTATCTGTCGGTGTCCTGCTGCTGCCTCATGTGGATGACTCATTAGAAAACACCTACCTGTTTTTTTTACAACCCTCATATGTCCACTTCACTTCAATTATACTTAACAAGCGCTCAAACCGAGGTCACCATTACGCCAAAACACTCCCCCTCCGCCCACTCCCCTTACAATCGTGGTCAGTTCGTCAGCATCAATAGAAAGGCAGGCAATCATGCACTTACCTTTCTGCGGTTTGCTGTATATCATTTCGTATCCAGGTTTTATTGTACATTTTCCTGACTGGATGAACAATCAAACCAATAAAAACACAACTGGCTAATTTTCCATGCCCTTAATGCAATTGTATTGTTTCTCTGTACATCTGCAAACCTCATCAACTAGACTTAGACTTAGACTTTCTCTTCCTTTTAATTGTCATTCAAATTTGAACTTAACAGTACAGATAAGAACGGAATTTGGTTGAATTAGCTCATGGTAGTGCAGGATAATATTGCACTTTTGCATAATGTATACACGTTTATGGATGGATGTTATATTGTCTTTATATTCCAGCGAGTTCATCCATTTTTTGGGGGAAATTGAGGGATTATGATGCGTCCAAGAGTCTTACGGCCTGAGGGAAGAAGCTGTTACAGAACCCGGAGCTTCTGCTTCGGAGGCTGCGGAACCTCTTTCTAGAGTCCAGCAGTGAAAACAGTCCTTGGTGAGGGTGGGAGGAGTCCCAGCATATTTTCTGAGCCCTGGTCAGGCAGAGGCTTTTAGCGATCTCCTGGATAGGAGGAAGAGGAGTCCTGATGATCTTTTCCGCCGTTCTCACCACTCTCTGGAGAGACTTCCAGTCTGAGGCACTGCAGACTTCAGTCCAGACAGAGATGCAGTTGGTCAGAAGGTTCTCTATAGTGCCTTTGTAGAATGGGGGGAGGGAGCTGTGCTCTTTTCATCCGACGCAAAAAGTGCCTGCGCTGCTGAGCTCTTTTTACAAGAGCTCCAGTGTGTAGGGACCAGGTCGTATTATCAGTTATCTGCAACCCCAGGAACTTGGTGCTGCTTATCATCTCCTCCGCTGTGCTGTTGCTGAAGAGTGGAGCGTGGCTGGACTGGTGCTTCCTGAAGTCAACGATGATCTCCTTGTTCTTGTTGACATTCAGGACCAGGTTGTTGGTTCTGCACCAGTCAACCAGATGTTTCACCTCCTCCCTGTAGTCCATGTCGTTGTTGTCACGGATGAGGCCCACTATTGTTCTGTCGTCCGTTTACTTGACAATGTGGTTAGTAGTCGACCTGGCACAGCAGTCATGGGTCATCAACGTGAACAGCAGCGAATTCAGGAGCTGGTGCTCAGGAGATGGCACTGGAGGTGTTGTCGCCCACTCTCACTATAGCCCTAACTATAACTATAACTATAGCCCTAAGCCGCATGTATAGATGACTCAGGCTGCTTGGGTGCCACAGTCCTTCACATCTTCTGGTAGATCAGTCCTTCTTAAGGGATGCGCGTATGACCTTGGCGAACATGCTTTTTTTTTTTTTAACCCTATACCGGAATATGATGATGCGTATGTATCACTTGTCTTCATGGTAATGTTGTTTCCTTCAATGTGAAGTGAAGTGAATTATATTTATATAGCGCTTTTCTCTAGTGACTCAAAGCGCTTTACATAGTGAAACCCAACATCTAAGTTACATTTAAACCAGTGTGGGTGGCACTGGGAGCAGGTGGGTAAAGTGTCTTGCCCAAGGACACAACGGCAGTGACTAGGATGGCGGAAGCGGGAATCAAACCTGCAACCCTCAAGTAGCTGGCACGGCTGCTCTACCAACCGAGCTATGCCGCCCCACAATCATAATGACCTTATAATGTTACGAACAGTTATAATTATAACAGCTTTATAGACAAATTATTATTCCCGTGCGTGGCCACCGTTGCTGCTCACTGCTCCCCTCACCTACCAGGGGGTGCAACAAGGTGATGGGTCAAATGCAATATACTTTCTTCTACCTGGGGGGGTGGGTCTAATATGTATTATCAGACATGTTAATTATTAGTTTTTACAGAGTTTAGCTTGGTTAATGGTTATGATTTGTTTTGAACATGCACACAGTTACAACACGGTACATCACAGTTTTTCATTACAAAACACATTTGTACCCTTCATAACGCAAACAAACATATGCAATAAAGTTCTCATTAATTAATATGTGTTTATAAGTTGTGATTTGCATAATGAGATGATTAGGACTATGTTGTTTTTCAATAAGGTTCAAAATCATTATCATGATTCTTCTTCCTTGTACTTTGTCAACACAAAGCTGATTCACCAAACGTGTGCAAATTGGAATAGTCGTGTCTGTTAGGTGAGCAGAATAAGACGTGCATCTTTGCATCTTTGTCTTCATTAATATGCAAAATATATGCTGATCATCAAAACGCCCATAATACTGGGAGGACAGAATGCAAATATACATCTTTCACATGCAGAATGTGTTTTATCAACACTCATCGTTTTGCGAGCACTATTTTGTGTTTTCTTTAGCAAATGTCAGTAGGACGTGCAAACCGACAGTTCCACACAAGGCTGCTGGATCAGTGCTTGCGCTGCACACACAGACAGATGTGTCAACATTTTGGACGGTAAGAAAAAGAATACTAAACATATAATCTATTCAGCAACATTATTTTATCATTTTATAGCTGCTGGAGGACTTAAAAGGCTGATTAAAACAAAACCAATTGATGCGTTTTGGTGTCCTTCAGTATTTTTTTTTCAACATTTGTTTTTATTCAAAGATTAATACAATATTTCTTACATGGAAAAAAAGGTTTGTAATTTGTTTGTGTCTTGAGCGGAGTAGCCTCTCACCAATGAGCGTACCTTTCAGCGGTAAAAAAAAAAAAGAAGAAAAAGTGATGTCATAGTAGAGGCACTGCTCGACTGCTTCTAAAATGCCCATAAAAAGTGGTACATGTCTCATGCTTGTTTGAAAACTTGGTAAATGGCACATGTAAAACCATGATAACAAGAATGTGCAGTAAATTAGAGTGTCTCCGTGGTGATGGCTTATATACTACACGCAAAATCCTCATTTAAAACCTAACAAGCAGCAGTGACGTGCGGTCAGGCGAGACAGGGGAGGCACTGCCTCCCCTGTGATCATGCAAAGAAATAAAATATACAATGAAAAAATAACTGTAGTTGTTAGTTTTAAATTTTCATTTAGCTTCACCAATTTGGATTATTTTTTCTTTAAAAACGCTGAATTTTCGCAATCCCTCGTAAACTTCTCTGTTTGCCGTGCAGCCAAAGCGCATTCTTTTCTTGTGTGTTGCTGAGCGTTCAAAACGGCAGAGAAAAAAGTCTGAAATGAGGCAAACAGTTCTCGTGTCTCACAATAGGGGCGCTCATGATCAGAGACATACAGTGGGGTAAGCGAGTCAGGTGCCGCAGAGAGTAACATGTTTTGTGTGTTGGTTGAGCCATCAAAACGGCAGAGAAAAAAGTCTGAGGAGAGGCAAACAGTTCTCGTGCCTCACGATAGGGGCTGGGCGCTCATAATCCCAGACATACGGTGGCCGTCTACAGTTTGAAAACTGGTGATTGTCTCCAGTCTTATAAATAGGTAAAATGCTTGTTATTTTCTTTTTTGCTTGAGAATTTGCCTGTTTTAGATAATAGGTTACTGATATACGTTAAATGATTCTAAAATCTCTTCACTATCGTTTTCCTATCTTTTTGTTACGATCAATTGAGGTCTTGGATTTACACTCTTTCACAATATTGATATTTCTCCTCTTCTGTCACAAGCTTACGGAACATCGAGTTGGGATTTCTGTCAATGGTATCATTCAAGTCCTCAAGTGACACGGGATCTGGAATTATTTATTCCAAATGTATTTATTAAAGCTTCCCACTACTTTGTTCATATTGTAATTTTTACCATTTTTATCTGAGAAATATTGAGGTTAATCTTTCTAAGGTACCATTTTTACCCATGCTTTTTAGGATGCCCCATGTTGCCCTTATGTTGTTTATGTTCCTAATAATTGACTGTAATATTCTTTCTTGCATGTTGGTAAGATGCTGGTTAGCTTGTTCTTATATGTTTTGTACTTTGTGCCTTTATAGATCTACGTGTTATAAATGTCCAATAATGTATTGTTCTCGATACATGCATTTTCCAATCCCTTAGTCACCCATGGTTGATTCTTCTTCATTCTAACCATTTTAGCATTTATTATTGCACCTAGAAATTGGATTTATTTTATCTTGTCTAGTCGTGTTTGACTTTCTCTTCTACTGTTTTTACTATATTACTGTTGTTACTATTTCAGATTTACTGAGATTCAAGGATAGTCTCCTTTTATCATATCATATCGTTAATCTATGAATTAAATAAGTAGTTTTAATAATATAACAAATAGTACTAGCTTTAAATTCTTTGTAACTTTACACGTTTTTATATAGAGTCAAGTTAGATAACGCTAATTAATACAGATCATCTCTTAGGTGGCAGACAGTGCAGCGATTTTGATTGTATTGGTATTTATCACAGACATTGGGGATAAATAGACCTCGTCAGAATATTACACACAACTAACTGGATGTGTTTACAAGCCCTCAGCACCATGTAGGTGCCACAGACTGAATGATGTGTTTTGTCACTGTATGACGCCAGTTATGTGAGCACTGGCAGAACACTGTCATAAAGGGACTGCCGGTAGCATGTTCTCTTTTATAATGATCACAGCACATCACTTCCACAGACATTCCATGATTGGCTTATGCATACTCAAATCAAAGTCATTTACAAGTAACCCTTGACAGATGTCGGATGCTTTCAACCAGCTAATTGTATTTTTTTTTTAATTGGCTCTTCCAACCATCCATTTTCACTTACACGCTGCCAGGGCACCAGGCAGTGCTGTGAAACCAAAGAAAATGAGAATGTCTTTAAATGCGCATGAAATGCATCTTCCTGGTTTAGACATAAAACAATGCTGACATGCTCTGTGTTGGCTCCCAATCAATGTGCGCCTTTGTACGTCATAGCGAGCTTTGGTGAGGAAAGCAAACGCTTGGTTTAGCAGCGTGAGACTAACAAGCATATTTGAGGTGCTGTTGTTTCTCTGGCTAGTTATCCTCTTTTGAGGTGAGCAATAATCTGTCTTGGAGAGAGAGTCTTTGAGATATTTCTACAGGAGATTGAATTCATAGGTGAAGCATTTGCTGCTTCTAAGTCAGGTTGAAATAGTTTTTCTGTCTGACAGACACTCACTGAATACGTGAGTGTTCCTGACAGAAACAGTGAGAGAAACGTGCCAGTTAGTCAGCTTTATAGTGTCCATTTTGTGTTAGTTATGTGCAGTGTTCCTTTCTCTAAGGTCATGTTTAGGGTTGGTATCGTTTGAATTCGAACGATTCCGATTCCGATTCTTTGTTTTGATTCCGATTCCTGACGATTCTCGATTCCGATTCTTCTTGTACCATGCCGGGATCAATGTGTTTGACAGGTAGTCCCTAAAAGGTGGTATGTATTTTGGGTTGAGAGTATTCACCATATTCCTGCAATCATAAACAAACATGTAATGTTGCTGTTACTGTTTAGCCCAGTATCAATTAGCTTAGCTCTAACGTTATTGCTTAACTAACCTAAATGTTGGGACGGCGTGGCGCAGTGGGAAAGTGGCCGTGCGCAACCCGAGGGTCACTGGTTCAAATCCCACCTGGAACCAACCTCGTCATGTCCGTTGTGTCCTGAGCAAGACACTTCACCCTTGCTCCTGATGGTTAGCGCCTTGCATGGCAGCTCCCTCCATCAGTGTGTGAATGTGTGTGTGAATGGGTAAATGTGGAAGTAGTGTCAAAGCGCTTTGAGTACCTTGAAGGTAGAAAAGCGCTATACAAGTACAACCCATTTATCATTTATTTATTTAGATTCCACCTCTGAAAAGGGATGCAGTCTTTTAACTATGCGTGCAGTGACTTTTCTGTGGCACTCTTCCGTCTGTGGCACCGAAATCTTCCCCATTGCCGCTACGGTGAACGGAGTACGCTGAGCACATCGCGGAGCCTGACTAGCAGGTTGTAAATTGTCTATGAAAAAATACGCGGGCTAATTTGTTAGCTGCCTCAACGTTGGCGCAAAACACATTATTTATTGCATATATATTGCTTTACTTACCAGATTCGGACTGCAGTGCAGTCACCGAGGTGCCAGGCTGGGCGTCGGAGCCGGAGCCAGAGGAAGAGGCAGAGGAGGACGGTCGGCGCAGCGCGTTGAAGACGGGACACGCATTTATTTGTACTCCATGAACTCGGAGGTGCTTCATCATGTTCGACGTGCACCCTCCTAAGCACGAAACAGTCCTGTCGCACGTGTTACATTTCGCCGATATTTCATTTTTTTTAGTAAAATAAAGCCACACTTTCGACCACCGAACCTGCTATCCATGCTTGACTGTCTCGCTCGGCTACATAGGCTCGGCTATGCTAACACTTCCGGCGGTGGGCGCTTCTTCGTTGGTGTTCAGCGGCTTCTCCTTCCGGTCGGCGGACTTATGATTTTTTTCCGGTCGGCGGACTGGGTATCGAAACTAGGAATCGAAATTTAAACTTTTGAACGACTCCGGGAGAATCGGAAAGTTAGTCTCGGTTCCAATCGATACTTGATACTCGATACCCAACCCTAGTCATGTCCATTTAAGATATTACAAATTAATTAGTTAATTTTTTTAAATGTATTTATTTAGTTTATTTTTAACACATTTTCTGTTCAATCAGTCTTTCGTCAATGTTGAAGTAATGCCAGTCAGTCCAATGGTACATGAATTTCGATTTTGTTTATCTGATCCCTGACAAAATGTGGCGCATTCTCACATAATTGTCCCTGGACATTTGGACACACCCTGCGATGAGGTGTCGACTTGTCCAGTGTATACCCTGCCTTCCACCTGATTGTAACAGAAATAGGCACCAGTGCCTCCCAAGGGAATAACCGGTAGGAAATGGATGGATGGATGGCATTTGGACACACACACTTGTCCAGTCTTGCTATGTCTTGTTCTTTGTTATGTTTAGGAAGGAGTATACGACACAGACCACAAGGGGGCATAGTAGCTTAATGATTTATTATATATATGTACTATATATACAATAATCAAACAATAATAATATAATCAACTACAGAAATGGAGTGTGAAGAAAATCCAAGACTGTGTGTGTGTGTGTGTGTGTGTGTGTGTGTGTGTGTGTGTGTTGTGTGTGTGTGTAAGACTATGTGTGGAGATTGAGTGTTACTGTAGTGTTGAACAAGAGGCGGAAGATAAGAAGGGACAATGCAGAGCTCGGAGGTCCGTGAGCAGGCAGGAAGTCGGGGGACTGTAGCAGGGCAAAGAAAGTCCATGTCCAAGCGGGAGGTCGAGATCCAAGAGGCAGTCCGGGAAGCAAAGGAATAAGGAATGACGAGACACACAGCTTATCAACGCTTGAACGAATGCAGACCGCTGGGAGGACGACAAGGAAGACACGGGACCAATCAAACACAAAGGGGGAGAAAACACAGAGAGAGACAGAGAGCAAGGTTGAATAGAGCCAAAGGATCGGTTACGGCACAGGATTGGATGGTTACGTTCTGGCCTGGAATGCAGGTCTGCATTGGCTTAAGAAGCCCAAGAAGATCATTCCCGACAGGTGCGCTGATTGCAGATTTACTGCAGCTGCCGCAGGACTCACACGCGCAGGTGCGCTTTTGGAGGCGCAATTGGCAGAGCGCACAGATGAGGACGCATTGGAATGGCTGTGACATTCCTGGCACCTCTTTTTTATCATCGAAACCCAATAAAATCCGATGGACCTGATTTACTAAGATCCAAATATTATGCGTTAAAGCACATAATATATAATACAAGTGTTTGGATGCATTCATTAAATCAATATATTGTTACCTGCCAAAAAGGGAATCAATGTAATACTTTGACACATCTCATCTGTGCATAAATTATTAGTTTATCCCAAGAGAGTTACATACATAAAAACTGTACTGTTTACATGTTGAAGTACTCAAAAAATTAAAATCTACCCCGTACAACGTCAATAGAGGAGATGGTCTGAGAAATAAAAGATGAGCGACGTGTACCAGCTGAGTCCTGACTGGTGATTGGATGAGTGCGAGGAAGGAAAGGGAATGTGGGGGGAGCCTGTGTGTATGATGAGTGAGCGATGTCGGCATCTGGAGTGTAAGAAAATAGAAAGTTCAATCCTGCATGGACATATCCCTTTGCCTATAACATTATAAATAGATTTAAACTTTTAAAAGTTTACAAGCTGTGTTATGTTTTGTAGCACTAGATTATTTTTTTAGTGGAAAAGGGCGCAAAATGGCTTTTTGGATAGTAAAGGTTGCCGACCCCTGATATAGACAAACGACCATTCACGCTTAGATTCAAACCTATGGACAATTTAAAGACTCCAACTGGCCTAAGGATGTACAGATCAATAACACAATATTTAATGATTGTTTCTCAGCGGTTTCGTTCAGCAGCACAAAATAAACTTCCCCACAAAACCTCCACCCAACCCTGCAGCTCCATCACACACATCTGATTTTGCAACACTGGTGTGTGTTGTGTGTAATATAACAGCAACATTACGCGCTCTGTTTTACAGAGCTGTATGTCACACAAACAGTAAACCAGGTGACAACTGCACTCCATCGTTATGTTACTGTAAGTACAATAACATTTTCCACAGTAAAATACAACAACATACATGCAGTCTATTTAAAGGGGAGATGCACTTTTTTGGAATCATCCACAATTCACATGAGACAAAAAACATGTAAAAATCCAGACAATGGGGTTAATATATTCTGCATAAAAAAAACCTCTAAAATACATACAAAAAAGGTCAACAACAAGCAATAGCAACATTATTTTAAGAGCTAAAATTGAGGAACTACATTTCAGGCGTGGTGATAAATTGATTTGCTTACACGGCTCCTCCGGCCACAAGCGAGTGACACCATCAAATATGGTAGAAGGAACTTGAGCAGTTGATGTCATGTCTTTGAGTCAAGAAAAGTTAGTGTTAGATCATAAATCATGACTTTTACCTGCATAGTAGAAGGTAGTGGAAACCCGGCAGTTTAAAATAGCTTTAAAAATCCATGTGCTACCAACTCCTTACCATGCGGCTCTCAACTGGGCTTTCAACAAATAGAACACAGCAATCATCAAATATTGTGTTATTGATCTGTACATCCTTAGGCTAGTTGGAGTCTTTAAGTTGTCCACAGGTTGGAATCTAAGCGTGAATGGTCGTTTGTCCATATCAGGGGTCGGCAACCTTTACTATCCAAAAAAGCCATTTTGCACCCTTTTCCAAAAAAAAAAAAAATCTAGAGCTACAAAACATAACACAGCTTGTAAACTTTTAAAAGTTTAAATCTATTTATAATGTTATAAGCAAAGGGATATGTCCATGCAGCATTGTGGTTTGTTTCGTGGTTTGTGCAGCCCTTTGAGACACTAGTGATTTAGGGCTATATAAATAATTATTGATTGATTGATAAAACCATTGCAACATCGTAAGAAGCATGTTTCATCTGAAAAGTGAGAATTATTCTGAAACAACCAGTTTAAGTAGAGCACAGGTGCTGAAATATACACCCATCCCATATAAAAGCTGCCATTGCTATGCGCTCTGTAAAATCAAAGGAAATAGGTTTTGTTGATGCTTAAAATGACCAAAATACTCTAAATATTACATGTTAACATGAATGTGCCTGTTACTACATTACATACATACTTACGGAATGTTTATAAAACAGTGTTGGAGGTTTTCTAGACTGCTTTAAAGGTAGATAGATTATCTACATTGCTAGCAGCCTCCAAATAGCAGTTTTTTTAGTATTTAGTGAATTGAAGTGAAGTGAAATATATTTTATATAGCGCTTTTTTCTAGTGGCTCAAGGAGCTTTTACATGGTGAAACCCAATCAATCAATCAATCAATGTTTATTTATATAGCCCCAAATCACAAATGTCTCAAAGGACTGCACAAATCATTACGACTACAACATCCTCGGAAAAACCCACAAATATCTAAGTTACATTCAAACCAGTGTGATTGGCACTGGGAGCAGGTGGGTAAAGTGTCTTGCCCTAGGACACAACGACAGTGACTAGGATGGCGGAAGCGGGGATCGAACCTGGAATCCTCAAGTTGCTGTCACGGCCACTCTACCAACCGAGCTATACCGCCCCGGAATGCACAGGAAAAAATTAAGACATGTGTTTTTGTCTTGAACAAAAATAAAAAACTATGAGGTTGGATATTTAAATGGAAATAATACTCTCAATTGAAATTCAAATACAATAAATAATCAAGTAGATATTTTTCTGGTAAACACGTGAAAAAAAACAAGCGAAAAAGAACAATAGAGTATAAATCAGTAGAAACAAGAAACAGCAATTATTGGAATAAGACATTTTCAGAAGGTAGTGGTCCCAAAATGTGGTGCTACGCCCCTGGACCGGGGACGACATGCCCACTGCAGACAGAGAATTACAACCAGATATTTCAACCCACTCTAACAGTGCTGTAGGAGCCTAAATGCTGTTTAAATTAATTTACATTTTATGGAAGGTGCTTTATGTTTATTCAGTCAAAATGGGACTATTTACTTTATTTGCATGATAAGAAAATTGATATATTGAATGCTTAGAGTAATTATATAAAGCTCACTTTAATTGTAATTATTACATTTGTCAAAATGATTTGATGACGTAACTGTTTTAAGTGCATATATGGCGGAAGGATCTGTGTGGTAAGGTGGTTTTTGGACGCAAGGTGTCATGGGTAATGGCTGTCAGGTGCGGTGGAATCGAGCCACACAGTTTTTTGACCTCACTCACACTTATTCTCATTCATACTTTTTCTAACTAGTACTGCAACAAACTCTCTTTATTTTGTCATTCATTTGTTCCCACATTGTGACTGTTTTATGTTTTGAATTATTAAGATCACAAGTAAACCATACAAACGAAGAAGAACGTCTGGAGTTTTGTTTTGTTGTTGCCGCAGCAAGCGGAGTGAATGTGATAGTAGAGGAGCGTCAAGCTTAAGGCTACTTTAAGAATCTATAAGTGCTTTTAGGCAAAGTATAAAAGTATCACCGTGCTGCCCTTGTACAGCATTCTGTTTTTTTGCTCTTTGTATCTATCAACTGTGGACACAAGAGTGTTTTTATCTGCTCCACTGTGACTACAAATATTTTCAAAATGCTGCGAGAGAAATTTTCCATTGACTTTGCTCTCTTATCGCCCAGCTCCTAAGTGAATTACAACAGCTGTCTGTCAGGTCTTGTGAGACTTCCACCAAGGTGCGGTGGAGGTCAAGGTGCATGAACAATGAGGGAGCAGGAGTTGAAATTCTGCTGTTGCTTCTTCTCCTGCGTCCCCCGTGCATCCCCAACTCACACTCTCCTCCTCAACGCCGTTGTTGTTTTTTCCTACTTGTATCCTTCTTATGCTTCTCATACTTTTCTCTGTATATCCTTTTGTTTCAACCACTTGCCCCACCATCTCTCTTGAACAGACCACACACACAGTCTGGTGCAGTATTGTTAAATGAAATGTTACCTTGAAAAAGGACTGTCAATAAGATTCAAAGAGATCGAGTGACATTAAACGGATATCAAAGCAGGTCGGTTTAAAATGTTTCTATGCAGCAAATTCCGAAAACTTTTAGAGGAACTTGGACCATGCATTGGGAGATCCATTTACATTTTAACTGTCTAAAGGCCGGGTTTTTGTGGCAGTGCCTGGCTTTTGGCTCATGGGGTCTAGCAACCTTCATGCACACCTGATACTAATTTCCCTTCTGACAACTTAAGCTCTCCAGGTCATTCACTCGGTGCCAGTAGATTCCTGATTGTTCACCCTTCCACTCGTGTTCATCTCCTCTGTAGTGTTTACTGTTTCCTCTTCACATCTTTTGTATGCATTTTCAGGTCCTCCACACCTTTTGTGTGCATCCTTACGTATTTTTCCTCACTCCTTCCGGAGTGAACTTTTTGTTGTAAATCCTATTATTTCTCCTCTGCATTGGAGTCCTACTCTCAGAATAATTGTATATAAGTTATCACAAAACTTTCGGTTCAAATGAATTCCCGGCAAGCAGACAAAAGCTGTCTTTGAGTTTAACAGGCAAAAGGCTTGTAAAACCCCACTGTGTACAATAGGAGGCGACATGAAGGCGTCGGTTTCTTTGATCTATTGTAATCTACAGAAAGATTTTGTCTTGACCCAAGATCTACAAAGCGGAGAGGCAACAGGACCTGACGCAAGCTCCAGGCATCTTTTCTTTGAAATGTTTTGTAATCGAGGGCAACGGCTGTTTACAACCCACTCCCCCCGTATAAACAGCTGTTGCCATGTAATCAGGGAAAGTCCAAATAAAAGAAAAGCGGTGCAATCTTTTCGTCAGAGCGTGGGATGACGCCGTACAAGCATACAGGTCTATGCGCTCTCCTCATTGAGCTAACTGAAATCCTGTCTCTATTTAATTCCTTGCTTCCCGTCTGTTTAATAGATATCATCAGTGGTTGAACATGATACCTACTCTGTCAAGCGTTAATCTCAAAATAAGAATAATTGTTCAGGGAGAAGTCCAGCCCCCCGATTCTTAGCCTTTTGGAAACGTGGCCCCAGAAAAATATAGTTTAATATCCCTGTTCTAGAAAATAAAGATGGGTGACGTTTTACAATACTTTTTTTATTGACTTCAGCTTAAATTCACAAAATGTGTTTTTTCTTTGGCTTTTTCTGTAAAGGTAAAAGTGGACAAATACTATGATGACCTATAGCACTGTGAAATTAAACTTAAAGGCCTACTGAAATGAGATTTTCTTATTTAAATAGGGATAGCAGGTCCATTCTATGAGTCATACTTGATCATTTCGCGATATTGCCATATTTTTGCTGAAAGGATTTAGTAGAGAACATCGACGATAAAGTTAGCAACTTCTGGTCGCTAATAAAAAAGCCCTGCCTTTACCGGAAGTATGTGCGCGTGACGTCACTAGTTGCAGGGCTCCACACATATTCCCATCTGTTTTAATAGGAGCCATCAGCAGTAAGAGCAATTCGGACCGAGAAAGCGACAATTTCCCCATTAATTTGAGCGAGGATGAAAGATTTGTGAATTAGGATTTTGAGAGTGTGAGCGACGGCAGTGTGAGCGTTTCAGATGCAATTTGACACATTTACAAGGATAATTCTGGAAGATCCCTTATCTGCTTATTGTTTTAATAGTGTTTGAGTGAGATTTTAAAGATTGTAAAGTAAAGATTGTAAAGACATACCTCGAGGTCGGATGGCTGCGGTGAAGACACACTGTCTCAGAGAGAAGCCGAGGAGCCAAGCTCACAGCTGCTGCGGGACGACGAATAATCCGCTGATGTCCTCGGTAAGATATATATCACAATTTCCCCATCCAAAAACATGCTGGTTGACGTAGAGAAAACATGTTCGCTGCTTCACAACAAACAAAGAAACACCGGCTGTATCTCGGTGCTTAAGACAGCAGCAATCCACCGCTTTCTAGGGAATGTTGCACCACGGTACTATTATTGTGACACACACGCAAACAGGAAGTGGACGCCGTGTTGAAGTTATGCCAGACGGCACTTAGGAATACGTTGATAACATGTTTTGTTATTGTATTTCACTGCTAAAATTTATTAAAGCAACGTGAACAAATGGAAGATCGTTCTTATTTATAACAAAACATGGACTTTATCAAACGGAGTTTGCCGACATCGGAATGCAAACAACGCATGAGCGAGCGGCGAATGCATTCACGCCATTGACCGAAGAGTGAGTGAGTCATCAAAACAAAGAAGGTGAAACGCAAACCAGTAAAACCAACAATGGAGGTACATTGCCCTATCGCAAACTGTGAATACACGGCTCGGCACGAAGAGGCGGCAGTGGGGGCGGCGATGCTGAACATCCATGCGACCACACACACTGCACCCCCCAGGGAGCCACACATGAATGCTAAGGTAGAGAAGCTCAAGCGACCATCCATCGCGTTGGTGGGAACGGCCGAGACGTGGTCATATTTCTTAACCCCCTGGGACGAATACAAAAGAGGAACCAAATTAACCGGTTCTGACGTAGTCACGCAGCTACTCGAGTGCTGCGAGGAGGAGCTAAGAAAAGACCTCACTCGCGCAGCTGGCAAAAGCCTCGTGGATAGTGATGAAAAGGATGTTCTTTTGGCTATGAAAGCACTCGCCATCCGTGCAGAAAACATCATGGTGGCCAGGGTGGCCCTATCAAACATGCGGCAGGGACACGAGGAGCCCATCAGGTCATTCCACGCTCGTTTAAAGGGGCGGGCTGGCACATGCAAATACGAAATGAAATGCACAAAAGAGGACTGTGGCCAAATGAATGATTTCACAGAGGAAATACTGCGTGATGTGATCGCTCTGGGCATAGCAGACCAAGAGATACAGCTGGATTTATTGGGCGAGAAAAATCAAAATATGCCATTAAAAGACATGGTAGAGTACATTGAAGCTAAAGAATCAGGGACGCGCTCAGCCTCACGCCTGCTTGACACCCAAAATACAGACTCGATCAGCAGTTCATATCGGCGAGGGAAACAGCAAGACGTCCGCAGCAAAGGGGGCCAAAGGGCAAAAAAAACTAAAACGAAACCTGAGGAGCCCTGTGTCTATTGTGGTGGAACAGGTCATGGCAAGACACCGCAGTGGCGCGTCCGGCGCGCGGAATGCCCTGCATATGGCAAGACGTGCAAGAAATGCAATCGGCGAAATCACCTCGACAGAATCTGTCTGGGCGGCCGCCCATCCAGACCCCCACCAGAAGAGGCTGATGGGGCGCACGAGGAACAACAGACAGCAGCGCACGTAGAACTGTGCACACTCACAATGGACAGCGCCCACGACAAGATCTGCACACTGCCCTTGGCCCACCACCTTTATGATGATATGTGCGACAAGTGGACGAACCCACAGCCATACATCCGCCTCACCCTCGTCATCGAGCGTGAAGATTACAAAGCGCTGGGACTCGACCTTCGAAAGCACACCCGTGCTGTAACCCTACCCGCCATGGCTGACACAGGGTGCCAGAGCTGTCTGATCGGTGTCAAGGTCGCCCAGCAACTAGGTCTGAGCACAGACGACCTCATCCCTGTATCAATGACCATGAGAGCCGCGAACAATGAAGGTATACGCATCCTTGGGGCCGCCATCATCAGATTCGCCGGCAGCAGCAGCGACGCCCGGAGGCTGGAAACGCGCCAGATAGCATATGTGACCGACACCTCAGACCGCATATTTCTGTCTCGCACAGCCTGCGTGGATCTCGGCATGATATCTGACAAATTCCCAACTCTGGGTGAGGTCAACCTGGCGACCTCGGAGCCATGTAACTGCCCCCGACGCGCAGAGCCTCCAGTCAAACATACTACGCTCCCCATGCCAGCTACAGAGGCCAACAGGAAGGCGCTACGGGCGCACCTCCTGAAGCTGTATGCTCAGAGTACGTTTAACACATGCCCTCACCAGCCCCTGCCCAGGATGTCTGGCCATCCACTTTGCCTCATGCTCGATAACGAGGCAACGCCAGTGGCCCACCACACACCCATCCCAGTAGCCATACACTGGCAGAGCGAGGTGAAGGCTGGCCTCGACCAAGACGTTCGTCTCGGCGTACTGGAGGAGGTGCCGGTTGGCACACCGGTAACATGGTGTCACCGCATGGTAATATGTGCAAAAAAGAACGGCAAGCCACGGTGCACAGTTGACTTCCAAGCCCTGAACAAACATGCTGTTCGTGAAACTCACCACACACAGTCCCCCTTCCACCAGGCGAGGCAGGTGCCCAGTGGCATGTGCAAAACTGTATTCGACGCCTGGAATGGCTACCACAGCGTCCCATTACACGAGGATGATCGCCACAAGACAACGTTCATCACCCCATGGGGGAGGTACCGATACCTCTCAGCCCCGCAGGGACACATACTCACGGCGATATGACGAGGTAGTCACGGACATTGGTAACAAGACCAAGTGTGTGGACGACACGTTAATGTGGGCTGACGACATTGAAAAAGCCTTCTTCCAGGCCGTGCGATGGCTCGACGTCTGCGGCAGGAATGGCATCATCCTCAACCCTGAGAAGTTCGTGTTCGCCTCTCCCACAGTGGACTTTGCCGGCTTCACCATCACCATGACCGATGTACGGCCATGCAGCCGTTACCTGGACGCAATCAGAGACTTTCCCCGGCCACGAAACATCACCGACGTCAGGTCATGGTTCGGCCTTGTCAACCAGGTGGCTTATGCCTTCAGTATGGCCGAGCGCATGCAACCGTTCCGGAAGCTCCTGCAGCATGGCGTGCGCTTCGAGTGGTCCCCGGAGCTGGTGGAGGTCTTCCGCGAGTCCAAGGCGACGATCGTCCAGGAGATAGAGCGAGGGGTCCGCATCTTTGACAAATCCAAGCCCACATTACTCGCGACGGACTGGTCAAAGGAAGGGGTCGGCTTCTGGTTATTCCAAAAGCATTGTTTATGCCTCCCAGTCAAACCCTTCTGTTGCACTAATGGCTGGAAGGTGACCCTAGTTGGCAGCCGATTTACCCACGCAGCTGAGTCCAGATACGCTCCCATAGAAGGCGAGGCACTGGCAGTCGCCGACGCCTTAGATAAATCACGATACTTCGTGCTGGGCTGCAAAGACCTCATCATAGCAGTGGACCACAAGCCCCTCCTCAAACTCCTTGGCGACAGGGCGCAGGACGACATACCCAACCCCCGCCTCAGGAACCTCAAGGAAAAGACCCTGCGTTACCGCTTCCGCATGATACATATACCAGGCATGAAGAACAGAGCCTCTGACGCGATGTCACGCAGACCAGTTGGCACTCGGAACCCATCACCCACGGTCTTGCCGGACGACAGTGTCGCCATGATGGGCCACCTTCCACCCAGCACACACACCGACATCCTGTCCCTCATACGACAGACAGGGACGGCAGACAATGGCGATGAGGATGACAACGGTGATGACGAGAGTGGCGACCTGACCTGGTGCGCTGCAGGACTCGAGTCACTACGGTCCGTGACATGGGACTGCGTCAGAGAGGCTACCAGCAGCGATGACGACATGCGCGCGTTGGAGGAGATAGCGATGGACGGCTTCCCGGAGTCCAGGACAGAGATGCCCACAGCGATCCGTGGCTTCTACCAGTACCGCGAGGACATCACGTCGATGGACGGAGTAGTGCTGTACGGGGACAGAGTAGTGATACCACCCTCCCTTCGCGACGAAGTACTCGACGCCCTACACGCCGCTCACCAGGGCGTCTCCATGATGACTGCCCGTGCGGAATCGTCTGTGTTCTGGCCAGGTATGACGGCCGACATCCTCACAACCCGGGCTAACTGTGAACACTGCAACCGTATGGCACCTTCTCAGCCTGCGGCGCCACCAATTCTCCCCCCTTTTTACCTGTGTACCCCTTCCAAGCTATATGCGCAGACTTCTTCGTCCATAGGGGTGTACACTACCTAGTAATCGTGGACCGTTAATCCAACTGGCCACTCATATCCAGGTCGACTGGCGGCGCAGCAGACCTCATATGCCACCTGCGCCGAGCCTTTGCCACGTATGGGACGCCTGAGGAGCTAGCATCTGACGGTGGACCGGAATTCACCTCTGCCGACAAAAGATCCTTTCTATGCAGATGGGGCGTGCACCACCGCCTTTCGTCTGTAGCCTTCCCCCACAGCAACTGCCGCGCGGAAATCTGCGTTAAGACTATGAAGCGGCTGATCACGGACAACACTGGCCCGAAGGGGGAGCTGGACACGGACTCTGTGCAGAGGACGATACTACACTACCGCAACACACCCGACCCTGTCACAAAGCTTTCCCCTGCGATGTGCATCTTTGGCCGGCCCATACGGGACTTCATCCCGATCCTGCCCAGGAGGTACAGGCCCCATGCAACATGGCGTGAGACACTGACGCTGAGAGAGGAGGCCCTCCGCAAACGCCACATCTGTACAGCCGACAGTTAGGCGTAGCACACTAAGCGCCTGCCACCCCTCAAAGTGGGGGATCACGTACGCGTGGAGAACCAGACAGGGCCTCATCCCAACAAGTGGGACAGGACTGGCCGCGTCGTTGAGGTGCGCCAGCATGACCAGTACGTCGTCAAGATTGATGGGTCGGGCAGCGTCTCCCCTCGGAACCGGAGATTCCTGCGCAAGTTCCTTCCTGTCCACGATGAACTGCCCACCCCCCGATCCATTCATGACGACCTGGCAACCCATACTGGCATCCCGCCACCTGTTGCACTGCCTCTGCTGCCTGACCCCCTGAGTAGTTTGGCGTTACCTGCAAAGGTGTCGAAACCCCTTGTATCATCACGGCCCACCCTGCCACCTCCCCGGCCTCCCATGGACCCTTCCGAACTCACTGAGAGGTCCACCGCGCCTGCGACCCCAGATCGCAGTACCCCCGCCAGGCCGTCGCCTGCTCCTGCGGCCCCATCGACTGCCCCTCCCCAGTTGCCCGCTACACCATCAGCCGTGGGCCTGCGCCGGTCCACCAGGAAGCCCGGCGCGCCTGCCTGGCATAAAGACTATGAGATGGGGTAACATTTAAGGGGTTTACGGGTGGTGAATGTTAGTTCTATGTTCCTCATCACCATTTGTTATGTTCTCATTAATGATTATCACATCATTTCTGCTTATTATTACTTTTCAGCCTTGGTTTACATATGTTAAAGGCTCAGGGGGAGATAGAGAATGTTGCACCACGGTACTATTATTGTGACACACACGCAAACAGGAAGTAGACGACGTGTTGAAGTTATGCCAGACGGCACTTAGGAATACGTTGATAACATGTTTTTTTATTGTATTTCACTGCTATAATTTATTAAAGCAACGTGAACAAATGGAAGATCGTTCTTATTTACTTTCCACCAACAGCATTGTTCTTTATAGTCTCGATTATTAAATGAACGAATTGCAAAAGATTCAGCAACACAGATCTCCAAAATACTGTGTAATTACGCCATGAACAGAGACGACTTTTAGCTGTGTGTCGTGCAGCTCTAATATTTCCTAACAGTCCGTGACGTCGCGCGTATGCGTCATCATTCCGCGACGTTTTCAACAAGAAACTCGCGGGAAATTAAAAATGTCGATTTAGTAAACTAAAAAGGCCGTATTGGCATGTGTTGCAATGTTAATATTTCATCATTGATATATAAACTATCAGACTGCGTGGTCGGTAGTAGTGGGTTTCAGTAGGCCTTTAAAGGTGAACGGCCCTCTTTTTGCCTATAATTCACAATCCTTATGAGAGACAAGAACCCATTTTTTAAATGTATTCTTACTGGTAAATAACCGTGAATAAAAGTCTGCTTAGAGTGTAGCCAATAGGAGCCATGACATCATTGCGTCAATTGCGTCTTTTCCGACACCAAATAAAAAACATCCAAAAATCGCCAAGAATACACCACTGTGACATGAATATTAACCAAGTATTAGCGATATTGTTATTATAAGCGCTAAGTTTAAGGATCTAGTTTTAGCCACGCATTGATCAGAGAGAGGCAACTTCCTTATGCTGCTGTATTGACATCATCATGGTGAGCAGCTTTCCCCCCTATCAGCCAACTTTGACTTGGAACTGACAAAAAGACCCAAAAAGACGTTTTGTCCCACCCCACTTTTTTCTTCGCGAGGATTATGAGGCATTTTTCATCTAAACGAGAATAAATAAACATCCTATCAGTCGGCATCTCGGCATGCCAGTGAGAATTGACATTGTCCATGACATAATGTCATGTTTGTTGGCTCTCATGAACTCTGCAGTGAGAAGTAATCAATGATGCTGTCAAAGAAAAAAGTGAAGGTTGTGAAGCGTTTGTGAAGTGAATGCACCGCTGTTTGTTTAAAGGCCTACTGAAATGAGATTTTCTTATTCAAACGGGGATAGCAGGTCCATTCTATGTGTCATACTTGATCATTTCGCGATATTGCCATATTTTTGCTGAAAGGATTTAGTAGAAAACATCGAGGATAAAGTTCGCAACTTTTGGTTGCTAATAAAAAAGCCTTGCCTTTACTGGAAGTCGCAGACGATGACGTCACAAGGGTGAGAGCTCCTCACGTCCTCACATTGTTTATAATGGGAGCCTCCAGCAGCAAGAGCTATTCGGACCAAGAAAACAACAATTTCCCCGTTAATTTGAGCGAGGATGAAAGATTCATGGATGATAATATTGATAGAGAAGGACTACAAAAAATAAAGTAAAAAAAAAAAAAGGCGATTGCATTAGGACGGATTCAGATGTTTTTAGACACATTTACTAAGATAATTCTGGGAAATCCCTTATCTTTCTATTGTGTTGCTAGTGTTTTAGTGAGATTAAATAGTACCTGATAGTCGGAGGGGTGTGTCCACGGGTGTCTTGATGCCAGTCTCTGAGGGAAGTCGACGGCAGCTGCATGGACGGCGCAAGCTCAGTTGATCTCCGGTAAGAGGCAAATTTTTACCACAATTTTCTCACCAAAACCTGACGGTTGACAAGTGGTCGGGAACCATGTTCACTTGACCGCTCTGATCCATAATAAAGCTTCACCTCCAGGAATCTTAAACAAGGAAACACCGTGTGTTTGTGTGGCTAAAGGCTAAAGCTTCCCACCTCCATCTTTCTACTTCGACTTCTCCATTATTAATTGAACAAATTGCAAAGGATTCAGCAACACAGATGTCCAGAATACTGTTTAATTGCACGATGAAAAGAGACGACTTTTAGCCGCAAATTCTGCGACGTTTTCAACAGGAAACTCCGCAGGAAATTTAAAATTGTAATTTAGTAAACTAAACAGGCCAAATTGGCATGTGTCGCAATGATAATATTTCATCATTGATATATAAACTATCAGAATGCGTGGTCGATAGTAGTGGGTTTCAGTAGGCCTTTAAAATGGGGAAAATATGGTAATATCACATGTTGTTGTGAACGTGCCTGTTATTACATTACATTAATAGTTAGAGTGCTTGCCTCTGGTGTCAACATACCATCTTCACTGTCCGTCTCTTATTGAAGGGCTCGGTTTGTTCAGTTCTCTTGAATGGCTGAGAAGGTGAAGCTTGAATCATGGCCTGCTTGTGCCTCTGCTGGGCATACACAATCCATCCATCCATTTTCTACCGCTTTCTCCCTTATGGGGTCGCGGGGGGCGCTGGCGCCTATCTCAGCTACAATCGAGCGGAAGGCAGGGTACACCCTGGACAAGTCGCCACCTCATCGCAGGGCCAACACAGATAGACAACATTCACACTCACATTCACACACTAGGGCCAATTTTAGTGTTGCCAATCAACTTATCCCCAGGTGCATGTCTTTGGAAGTGGGAGGAAGCCGGAGTACCCGGAGGGAACCCACGCATTCACGGGGAGAACATGCAAACTCCACACAGAAAGATCCCGAGCCCGGATTTGAACCCAGGATTGCAGGACCTTTGTATTGTGAGGCAGACGCACTAACCCCTCTGCCACCGTGAAGCCCGGCCTACACAATGTCCATCTGAATGTTCACACTGTCCTCTTTGAAATTGTTTTTTATGAGTTTCTGTTGCTTTTTGGCCTGTTCGGTCTGTCGAGCCTTGGTAACGGCTGTAGCAAACGTCAGGTTAGAGTCCATTTGTAACATTTTGTACAGTTTCTTGTCTCTCAGACCAAACACCAGTCTGTCTATCACCATCTCATCATGCAGTGCTGTGCATTCACAGTGCTCAGCCGAAAAATGCAGTGCCATTATAAAGCAGTCTACAGTTTTTTTCATTTCCTGACGCCTCTGATTGAACTTGGCTCTGTTAAAATCACGTTGCTGTATATTATGAAGTGGGCATCTGGCTTATTTGTCACTGTTGTTTACTTCGTCACTTCCAAGCATGTCCTTTGCCTCTTTAGCCATTGTGTAAACTAAATATTAACTAAACATTCTCAGTAGCTTGTGTCTCCAACCCGGACGCAATCGGAAACCTTTTAAAGCATTTAATCCAGTTTGGCCAGTCCTAAAACATGGATGGGATTTTTTTCATTGGGGAATCTTGAAATTGATTTATGGAGCTGTTGTAAAGCAACGACGACAATACTTTCACAAAGTCAAAACAACAAACGGAGTTTGAATGCCTACTGAAACCTACTACTACTATCAATGATGAAATATTAACATTGCAACACATGCCAATACGGCTTTTTTAGTTTACTAAATTGCAATTTTAAATTTCTTGCGAGTTTCTTGTTGAAAACGTCACGGAATGATGACGCATACGCGTGACCTCACGGACTGTAAGGAAATATTAGCGCTGCACCAAACACGGCTAAAAGTCGTCTCTGTTCATGGCGTAATTACACAGTATTTTGGACATCTGTGTTGCTGAAGCCTTTGCAATTTTTTCATTTAATAATGGAGACTATAAAGAACAATGCTGTTGGTGGAAAGCGGTGGATTGCAGCTGTCTTTAGCACCGAGACACAGCCGGTGTTTCTTTGTTTGTTGTGAAGCGGAGCGGTCAAGCGAACATGTTTTCTCTACGTCAACCAGCATGTTTTTGGATGGGGAAATTGTGATATGTATCTTACCGGAGACATCAATGGATTATTCGTCGTCCTGCAGCAGCTGTCATGTAAAAAAAGGCAGATGTGAGCTTGGCTCCTCGGCTTCTCTCTGAGACACTGCGTGTTCACCGCAGCCATCCGGCCTCGAGGTATGTCTTTAAAATCTTTAAAACCTCACTAAAACACTATTAAAACAATAAGCAGATAAGGGATCTTCCAGAATTATCCTAGTAAATGTGTCTAAAAAAATCTGAATCGCTCACAATGTTATCGCCTTTTTTTTTTTTTAACTTTATTTTTTTTTTTTCTAGTCCTTCGCTATCAATATCCTCAGCCATGAATCTTTCATCTTCGCTCAAATTAATGGGGAAATTGTCGTTTTCTCGGCCCGGATAGCTCTATTTGTTGGAAGATCCCATTATAAACAATGTGAGGATGTGAGGAACCCTCACACGGGTGACGTCATCATCTGCGACTTCCGGTACTGGCAAGGCTTTTTTATTAGCGACCAAAAGTTGCGAACTTTATCGTCGATGTTCTCTACCAAATCCTTTCAGCAAAAATATGGCAATATCTCGAAATGATCAAGTATGACACATAAAATGGACCTGCTATCCCCGTTTAAATAAGAACATCTCATTTCAGTAGGCCTTTAAAGTACGGCTATTTACTGGCATACAAACTTGCCGTTTCTGACACCATGTCGAGTCATTAAATGTATTAGTTTTTTACACTGACTGCGAGCCAACACAGTGCTGTAGTACGATGGTGTTCCCAGTTACTACAATATGTTACATACAAATTGAGAATGATAACCAAAATTCCACAAAACGTTCCAGTTCCCCTTTCAAGTAGACCAATAATGTAAAACCTGCCACCACCTGCTGCCACCTTGTGGTTTGTATTAAATTTTCCTTTTTTTTGGGTGCAGTTGACCTTGTTTGTTCACTTCATTTCACATTGCCCTTAAAGTTCCTGTGTTCCTATTGTAGGCGGAGTTGTGAGACAGGCACAGCTGCTCCCAATTTACCTGGGTGCTATTTAAGCAGCACCTTGGCAGCTGGTTGGCACTCGGTGATTCCACTCCTTGGCGCGCCACGCCTGACGACTTTCATACTTCGAGTTTTTGCTGCTTGTGATCCTGGCCAATCCAGCTTGGTGTCAACTTTAGAGGTAGCACGTCTTGCAACTTCGACCCAAGTTTATCTTATTTTTGTGTATATATTAGTTTTTGTTTTCTCAATGGTGCACATTTAGTTTTCTCCTTTTTGCACCGTCACCTTTTGTTCCCTCTTGTGAGGAGTGCCTTTTGTTAGTATGCAACTCTAGTAAAAGAACTCTTCTACTCACCGTCTGTCTGCATCCTTGGGTTTCTCTCAATGATATCACAGAGCGCATAGAAACGTTCGCCTTACAGCACACACATTCACACATATATAAGACTTTGGGGGATTTTCCTGCAGGGAGGCATGGCGGGGGGATGAGGATGACTCCTATGGGGCTCCAGTCCTCTTGTCTCGTCCGCTGCTCATCTGTCTCTCAATCTTAGCTACATATTACACACTTAGGATTTGGGGGGCTCGGCTTAGTTGGGACAAGCCTGCATATCTCACTCACGCTACAGTACACACACTTATAGGGACGGGAAGTCGGCTGTAACAGCTGACCTCCTAATTTTAACTAAAAAGTAGACACTCTGGGAGCCTTGTACACATGCATGGGGGGCTTGGGGTTCGGGAGTACGGTGCACCCCTTCTTGCCTCCTCGGCCGGCGCGGGTAGTGGGGACTGTGGTCCTGGTGGCCTGCCAGTCCCAGGCAGGGACCTTGCTGAGGGTGTGAGGCTTTTATTCATTTAATATAATTTTTTTTAATTCATTTATTTATTATGTTTTTTTATAATTATTATTTGTATTTTTATCTTAATTTTTAAATTTAAAAAAAAATGTAATTATTTATTTGTGCGTAGCGTCGTGCGGGTTTCGCTTCCTGTTGGGTGGAGTCCGTGCCCGTGTGTCCCGACCTTGCGCTGCGGGGTCTGTGTTGGTGACCTGATGCGGTGGCGGCGCAGCCCCCTTGTCTGATCTAGATGCTGTGTCTCGGTTGTTTGGGCGGTGGTGTGTTTTTGCGGGTTTGGGTTGGGGGGATGGGGTCTTTTGGTGGGGGAGGTGTCAATATCTCTTGTTTGAATCAGAATCAGAATCAGCTTTATTGTCATTACGCAGGGTAACGAGATTGAGGCCATTCCATACAGTGCGATGTGTGCATGCAATAAAACAATGTGTAAATATATAAAAATATAAAAAATATAGAAGTGCAAAGAAAGGTGTGGAAGAGAACAGTGTTCACTCTATACTCTCCGTACAATGTATACTCTGTACACTCTGTGCACATGTACAACCTATACACTCTGTACAAATGTACACTCTATACAGCGGGTGAAATTAATATATACATGAATATCTACATGAAAAAAACTGGGTGGTTGGTGAAATGGGTTATTGCACCGAAGAGAAGGCAGTTATGAGGGTCAATGGGGCAGTCGGTTCAGGGTGGTTATGGCCTGTTTGTCTTGGTTTAATGCACCTGTAGCGCTTCCCAGAGGGCAGCAGGTAAAACAGGTCAGAGCCAGGGTGGGTGCTGTCCTTGATGATGGCACTGGCTCTGTTGAGGCAGCGGGATTTGTAGATGTCCATCAGAGAGGGGAGAGAGCGGCCGATGATCTTCTGAGCCGTCTTGACCACTCTTTGCAACCTCTCTCTGTCTGCTGCAGTGCAGCTGCCGTACCATACTGTAACACAGTAGGTCAGCAGGCTTTCAATGGACGAGCGGTAGAAGGTCAGCAGCAGATAAGGCTTCAGGTTGTACTTCCCGAGGACTCTCAGGAAGTGTAGCCGCTGCTGAGCTTTCTTGATGATTGATGTGGTGTTGACTGTCCAGGAGAAGTCGTTAAAAATGTGGACTCTATGCATGTTGGTTTTTGGGCTGACTGGTGGACTGGCGCTGGCTTGTCTCCGTGATCCTGTTGGCGTGTGGTTGCCGGTCGCGTTTTTTTCGATTGGTTTGATTTGATCGAGTGGTGCTGGCTGTATGGGGGTATTGCAGCTGCAGTTTCTGCTGCCGTTTTGTTTGTTGTGTGGGCGCCCGTGGCTGCTGGGTCCGGTGCAGGAGGGTAGCTGAGGTTCTGACTGGTACCAGAGCATGCACGTGGTGGTTGTCGGGGCTGATGAACTTGCCAGCTTCCTGTTCGTTTATTGTCGTGTTGGTTGGCTTGCCAGGTGCGGGCCTGAGATGCCCTTGCACCCTGCCAGGCTGCCCTGCCACGCCGCCCTGCCACGCCCGGTGTCATGCCATCTTCTGAGGTGAGTTTGACGGGAGTTGTCCCTGGGTGACGGGGGTGCGCAGCTGGACCTGTGGGGTTTGGGGGAGGAGATCGGCTGGTTCTCAATGGGCAGTGGGTGCCGGAGCTTGATCACTGTCCCCCCAGCCTGTGTATGGATTTATTGTTGTATATATATATATATGAGTGTGTGTGTGTGCATGTGGATGGACAGATGTAGGTATGTAAATGTGTGTATGTATGTATATGTGTGTGCATGTATGGGTATAGGTATGTGTGTGTTTATAAATGTGTATATGTATGCATGTATGTGTATATGTATGTATACAGTATATGCATATGTGTGTATGTGTATGTATATATATATATATATATATATATATACATGTGTATATGGATCCCTCCGTCCATCCCTTCCCGGTGCCCGTCTTGGTTGGGGCCTGCTGGGTCTAGTCCCCGCTTCTATTGTGGTAGCTTGGTGCTGCAAGGTATTCCGAGGTGCTGCAAGTCGGCCAGCTGCTGGGGTTGTGACCTTGTGTGTCAGCATGCCTGTGATCTTCTTTTAATTATTCTTTTTAATATATAATTACTATTATTATTTCAATTTATTTATTTTCTAAATATATGTTCTTATTATTATTTTCTATTTTTCCCCTCCCCCAGGGGAAACATAGATACTTATACACATACTGTCCATATACATTCACTGTACAAACATACATGTACACATACTGTACATATACAAGTACATATGCATACATACACTCATGCACATAATCACGTTTCATCAAACATAAATTAAAGTTGTTACCCTAGGGTAAACTGGATAACACATGGTACACTGACAAAGCTTAACCTATTGTTACTATAACAATCTACAAAGTTAATATAGGTTGCTTCTCTTTCTTCCCCTCCATTTTTCTACTTTCTTTTGTATATGTAGATATCATTATGTATATGTATTCTTGCGGCCCTGCGATGAGTCGGCGACTTGACCAAGGTGTACACCGCCTTCCGCCCGATTGCAGCTGAGATAGGCACCAGCGCCCCCCGCGACCCCAAAGGGTATAAGCGGTAGGAAATGGATGGATGGATGGATATATGTATTGTTGCATTTAAACAACTGTATTGTTGATAATCCATCCATCCATTTTCTACCACTTATTCCCTTTTGGGGTCGCGGGGGGCGCTGGCGCCTATCTCAGCTACAATCGGGCGGAAGGCGGGGTACACCCTGGACAAGTCGCCACCTCATCGCAGTATTGTTGATAATAGAGGTACATTATTGGTATTGTTCATTATCAATACTGCTTTTTCTATTGGTATTTGTATTGGTGCATTTGTAGTGTAATAATGCTCATTGTCATTTCTGTCTTATTATTTATTTCGCTAACTGTTACTTAGCTATCACTTTTACCATCATTTTTGTAAATATCTTATTTGTTGATGTTGCTCTACTGTTGTTGTTTTTGTTATTGTTGTGTTTGCTGTTATTGTTTTTGTCCCTCTCTAATTCCCCTCTTGTCCCCACAATTTCCCCGTCTGTCTTCCTTTTTTTCTATCGCCTCCTGCTCCGGTCCGGCTGCACCAAATGATAATATCAATGAATTTAATAAAGACAAATACAAATAAAGTAACAAGAGAAGTATCCCACACTTCTCTTTTGTAAAGTAAATCTGAACAGCCTATGGGCATCTACATCAACTATATGATTTGCCTGAGAAGCTGGACAGGAAACAAACAAAAAAGAGAAATGTTCGACTTTTTCTTTAAACAACCACTACTAATTATGGCAGACTTCATGAGAGCCATGACAATCCAGAATCTTATACTTTTGAGCCTGGATATAAGGAGAATAAGCTACAAGTTTTAGAAGCTGAGTGATAAGCAGATCGAGCTCTAGTGAAACACTAAGCATCATGTAGTAGTATTGCTAAGTGCTAAACAAAAAATACAAAATTTAAATGTAATAACTGTACAATGCCTGCTCTAATTGGGATGTAGATTGATGAGATGGTTGTATCTTTCAGCACGAGACTTGTGCTTCCTTTTTGAATGAGGAATTCATCCAAATTCTCACTCCTTACAAGCATCTTGTTGCGTCCTAGCACATCCGAGCGATGTCTTTGGCTCTAAGTTGAATTTCACAATGTACCCTCTTATGGCCTCAACCTTCTAATATACAAGTGTGAAACATAATTCAAAATTTGGAAATAACTTTTAAAAGCTCAGAGGCAGCAGCAGTTCAAAAGCAAGGCGCTGTGTTACTAAAAGCATTTCCTATGTGTTAGGTCTTACAATAACAATGTCGCCATAGCTTGTTATTATGCATGGAGTATTATTTTTCTTTAGAGTGCTTAACAGGCGGAAAATATGACTCAGCATTCCCTAAAGTTCCTTTTTAATATAATTCCTGTTGTTAAAAAAGCATTAAACAATTTAATTCACATGAAATTAGCACAACTTGGAAGTTAACCGCCATCACAGAAAATAACGGTTTGTTTTCTATTGTTTTTCATTTGTGAAGGCCTACTCCAATTCAAACACAGCTGTTACACGCCTGCAGGCCTGGTTGGAATAGACTTCTGCAGATACACAACTGTTTCCTTAAATTATAGCAGTTAAATTGAGCCTCTTTGCTCCTCGGGCAGCGTTTAAGGCATTTGAGATCCTCTACACCAGAGTTCCCCAACCTATTTTCCACCAGGGACTGGTATAATGTATGCATTATTTTCAAGGACTGGCTTTCTATGTGTGGCAAATAAAAACAGCAAAAAAATAAGCATAAAAAATTTGCCTTTGGCTACAATCTGGCACATTGACATTTTATACGTCCATTAAAGGGCATAGTCCCATGTACTATAACAAAGGAGTTGTAATATACATCTATTAACAGGCCTATTGGTGTGTTTAGTGGGACAGGTAAAAATTAAGTAGGAGAAAATTCGGTTCTTTATAAATAAATTAATGCTTGTCATGATCCATGGTCCGGATCATGTTTTTGTTATGTTCTGTTTGTTTTTGACTCTTTTAGTTCCTGTTTGACACCTTGTTTGTTTTGGTTGCCACAGTTGCATATTTGTTTCACCTCCCCTTGTGTTCGTGTCGCTCACCTGGCTCTAATCATGAAACATTATTTAAGCCTGCATTTGCGAGTCAGTCGGGCAATGTTTCATGCAATTCCATAGTTTATGCTAAGTATTTACCGCATGCCTTGCAAAGTAAGTTTTGTTTGTTCCATGCCATAGTTTATGTTAGTTGTTCCATCATGCCGTGACCCTGTAAGTTTAGTTTGTTTCATGCCACAGTTTTGTGAAGTTCCATGTTTCCTGCGCTAAGTCTTTGCATTTGCTTCAAGTGCGATCGGCACCTTGTTCCTTCAACTTGTTTTCCCTTTGGGTTCGCGGAGGGGGGCGCTGGTGCCTATCTCAGCTACAATTGGGCGGAAGGCTGGGTACACCCTGGACAAGTCGCCACCTCATCACAGGGCGTTTCGTACCTTGTTGAGTTTAATTTAAGATTGAATCATGTTCCTACCTGCAAGTCGTGTTCGGAGTCGTCCGTTTGCATCCTGGGAGAACAAACCTTGCAGTAAGCTGCAAAAACCCCGCCGTGACAAAATATAAAATAATAAAATTGTTGAAAATGTTCCTTCTTTGTTTTGTTTGCTGCAGTTGACGAGGCAATCTGACAAACATTTCTGTAAGATGAGGCCAAACATACGTTGAAATTCATTGCCAATATGTGGGAAGATATGCAGTCGCACAGACACTCATCCGTGACCCAACATTTACAGAGGGCGGATTGGCGGTCTGTTTTGTCAAGGTCTCAAAACGACAGCTAATCACATGTACTGTATATTCATATTTACTAAAATTAATCATGCTTGGCTTGGGATGTAATCTTCTGTTGATTGTGTTGCTCTGTGTCCTCTTACTCCCTTCACCACCTGTGCATAATATGTGTGGGGAGTGTGCAGCCATCTTTCATTTAAGCTACAGTAGTGCGTCATACTTGATAATTGTTTTTCTTTTCACTTCGGTAATAAGATTGTGTTTAAAGTGGACCGATGATAAATGTAGTCTTTTCTGACTTATATACAGTATGTTGTTAAAATGTTGGATAATTGTGGTAAACAATGCCAGAGCATCAAATCACAAGGTTCATGCATTTTGATGTAAACTTGCACTGAGTTTGGGATACCTCTGCTCACTGGGTTTTGCATTCTGGCTGCGTCATGACGTCACACCTATGTGGATGTACTTGGTACCCGGGGGGGGTCTCTCGCTGGCTTGGGGGCTGGCTGTCCCCTGCTTCTCCTGTGCCTTTTCCTCTGTGTATGGCCTGCTTCTGGCTCTTGGGTACCTGTCGCCGGCCGGCCTGGCTGCGTGGGGCCGGTGGTCCCTTTGTTCCCTGGGCGCCCCACCTGCTGTTTTGAGTCGGGCTCCCTCGGTGACTGGGGCCATACTCTGACCACCGCACACACTGGGAGACAAATATATTGTATATATTAACACACATATATACTCATGGGAACACCGTCATTCATACATACATACATCCATAGCTACCTACGCTCCCACATACATACACAAATATAGTACATACCTACACACTCAAAGTTTGTACATCCATACACACATTCACTGCACGAACCTTCATATACATACTGTGCATATACAAGTACATATACATACATACACTCATGCATATAATCGCATTTCATCAAACATATATTTGTGTTGGCCTAGGGTAAACTGGGTAACACATGGCACACTGACAAAGCTTAACCTATTTATACTATAACAATCTACAAGGTTAATATAGTCTGTTTCTCTTTCTTCCCCTCCATTTAACTGCTTTCTTTTGTATTTCAAGTTATCGTCACATATATGTATTGTTGTATTTGAAACAATTGTATCGTTGATAATAGAGGTAATTATTGTTATTATTCATAATCGATAAATCTATCTATTTGTATTTGTATTGATTAATTTATTTCACTAACTGCTTCTTTGCTATCAATTTAACCATCAAACGTGTACATATCCTATTTGCTGATGTTGTTCTATTGTTGTTATTGTTGTTTTTATCGTTGCGTTTGCTGTTGTTGTTGTTTTTGTTGTCGTCCCTCTGTCTTATCCTCCTCTTGTCCTCACAATTTCCCCTTCTGTCTTCCTTTTTTTCTCTTTCTATCCCCCCCTGCTCCACCGATATGGGCATCTACATCAACAATATGATTTGCCTGAGAAGCTGGACAGGACAAAAAAAAAAGAAGAGGGTGCGGTGTGGTTTCATTCGCAATCTATTAACGCCTCCTGAATATCTTGAGGACACGACTCTATAAAAGCGACTGTGGATCAAAAATTAAACCAAAGTGTGTCCAATACTTTTTTCTAGACCCCAAATAAGTGTTTTAAATGTTGAATAAAATCCCGTCCCCCAACAAGCCCCTGATGGGTTTATCAAGAGTGTGACGTGTTGTCTGTTACGTGATTTAGTTAAATTAACAAAGCAAGACGACAGAAAATATGGTTCAGTTTATCTGTCATTTTTGTTATTTTTTACCTCAAGAAAGAATGCAACTGCTCAGATATTCTCATTGTTAGGGGAATATTTTCCACTTTAAAGCAGAATGGAATGCACAGGGAGTCTCAATGCCTGTTCACATTGTTCTGTTCAAGGACAAAACACCATTGCCTTTTGGTTCGGGACCCTTTGGGACTCTGTGACGAAGGGTGGCACTTTCGTAACTTCTGTGGTGCTTTTTTTGTTGACTTCTGCCTCCGCCTCCCGGGAGCCTTTTGGCCATGGAGACCAGCTGCTGGGTGTCTGCCACACCAGAGTCCGTTTGGAGAGCCTTGAGGTGATGTGGATGAAGAGACAGGGCTGGGGAGCTAGCGCTGAGGGCCAGGACGGACAGGCTTCACAATGTCTTGGCTGAATGACCAGGGGTGCCCATTACGTCGATCGCAAGTTAACAGTCGATCGCGGAGGGTGTGTCAGTCGATCTCAAGCCAGGCATTAAAAAAATAGACATAAAAATGAGCAATCATCAATATTCACTAATACTTCACTTTCGTCAGTTGTTTGACATTCTTGGAACCCGGGCATTTTGTGTGATGACGTCGGCTGCTGCAAGCTCATTATTAAGAAAAAAATCACTTACAGGGCAGAGAGAAACACTTTTTATTTCAACACTCTTGGGCCGTACCTGCTGTCAAAACTCTGAAGACCGACTGCAGAGTTCCTGTCTTCATAATAAAAGACCTGCTTCTTCCTGCCTGTGCTAACAAAATAACAGTCTCAGAAAGCTAGCGTGCACAAGCTAGCAAGCTACGGAGTTTGATGCCAATGTATTTCTCCCCTGCCCTCAGCGACCGCTCCATCTCCTCGCTCGCCCACACAGTCACTGACGTCACTCACCTGCTGCGGGCCACACACAAATATGCTACTCTCATAACATAGTGTTTAAAAAGGAGTATGCAAGTTGGACAAATGAGATGCCAAATCCAACCACTTTCATGTGGTATTGAACAGAAAGGAGGACTTTTTTTCTCCTCCGTTTTGAAAATGCGGACGTTATCAGCACCACTGTCTGAATCCAATCAATGCAAGTCATCAGAATCAGGTAATACACCAACTTATATTCTTGTCTTCATGAAAGAAAGGAATCTATTTGTGTTAAACAGGCTTGTATTATCATTAAACACCATTAACTTGTTAACAAAAATGTCCCTTTCATAAATAAATGTAAATTATATATATGAATGAGGTAGATCTCCTCGACTTGGTCTACTGAAAAGTAGCTCGCCTACAGAAAAAGTTTGAGCACCCCTGCCTTAGACGCATCCTCGCTCACCCATGCGGACTGGACGCTGGCCGAGTTAGCGGGTGACCGAGAGTAGAGTCCGCTCTCTTGGTAGCTTTGTTGGGTCTCCTCCTGTCTCTGGCCATGCTCCCTTCTCCTGTTTTGTTGTGTAGAAGGACGTCTGGAGCTCAATCCTTCTATATGTTTGGGAACGCGCCCCACGTATAATCCTTAATATCAAGTATAGGGATCTATTCCAATGCATAGTTTCATTATTTTGCTTGTGTCTTCGATTTGCAGGAAGATTCAAGTCTCTTTCATACTCTTTCATATAGTTCATATAGAAGCAGAGTTCATTTAATCCTACCACTTTTCATACCATAGCAATTGTATCCCATTCCCTTGTTCTGTGTAGCAGAACAGTGAATAAATAAATAATAAACAAATAATATATCATAGTAAATAAACACATATGAATTATATAAAAAATCTTTATTTTGAAAGAAAAAGAAAAAAAACTGTTCAAGATGTTCATCATAATTATTTTTCTGTGTACTTAGTGAACACTTTTTTGAGCAGTCTCTTAAACTGAATGATAATGGTGCTTTGTTTGATTTATTTGGTTAATCCGTTCCATAATTTAATTCCACATACTGATATGCTGAAGGTTTTATTACATAGACTTGTTTAGGCAAAATAAAGTCAACAGCACAATTTAACTAAACAAAAGCAGAAACTATTATCTATTACTCATTGAAATCATTTGGCTTTTAGGCCCAAAGTCCTCGTCAGCTTGTAACTATTAACAACAACGACAAAAAAATGTTTTCAGAAAATAAAATGATCAATTGAATGACCGTAGTACAGTTTTACATCCAATTTTTCATATGTGTAAGCAAACACCAAATCTCCTTGAGCATTCAGTGGCGCACATGTGAACGACGGCAGACGTGCACACCGTTATTCGCTTATCTTTTTATTAGATTTTGTGCGCGGCCTAGAGGACGCGTGAGCAGTGTGCAATTGCACAGGT
This sequence comes from Nerophis ophidion, assembly GCF_033978795.1. NCBI lineage: Eukaryota > Metazoa > Chordata > Actinopteri > Syngnathiformes > Syngnathidae > Nerophis > Nerophis ophidion. The sequence continues at coordinate 53,596,102 of NC_084621.1, read as the reverse complement.
GCGTACCTTAGAGGGAACCTTGCTCTAGTATCAGTCATATACTCACACTGCCCTTTGTATCAACACCATCGATTTATGGATTGAGCCACTTTCAGCACAGCAGCCGTTGGTATACTATCGTCTCTCAAGACTCTTACTAGTTTTCTTGATAATTTCCTGTTGATATCTGCTTACTTTTGCTGCTACACGTCTGAAAGGTTACTTATTTCCTATGTTGTTTCAAACTATCTCAGTGATTAGCATGCATGCTCCTGGTTGCTCTTACTTGGTGTAACATGTCTGGCTTTCTATATCTTGGTTTTTCCAGTGATAATGTTACTTGATTATGATAATTAACATACTAAGCAATGCAGTTTATTTACCAAAGTGGAGGTGGTGATTAACTTACTGTACTTTATTATATTGTATTGTTTTTTTCAATACAATATTTCTAATCTGAAAGTTTGTTTTTCTTTCTAATAGGTATCTGTGGAGGGGGGCGTGGTCTGCGGGCCTGCCGCGGAGTAGGGTGTGAAAGGACTGGCCTCAAAGCAAGCGGCAGGTGAGTGTACTGCCCGGCTGGCACTGGTTATCTACTCACCTGTCGCCCTTATTAGTGTGATGGAACACAAGTATGGAATTTTATCTTTTTATGTTTCATTGCCATGCATGTCTTAGAGTGTTTTATTGCTGTGGATGTTGATTGCATTTTTATACTTGTGGCATTTGATTGTATTTTTAATTGCATGTTTTTACTCCTTGTGAACTTTGCTTGTATTTTAAGAGGTTGCCCCTTTTAGCTTGTTGCCCTAACAGCCCAATCAAACGGCACCTGAAATCAGACGCACCTGTGGAGCATTAGGACTGCACACATTTAAAAGGAGAGAACAGGCACGGCATGGAGGAAGGATCGACAGGCTTTGACAAGAGTGACCGAGTGGACACACGCAGGCTAGGATGGAATCCCCAGGACTACACAGCAGACCCCGCAGGCTACCGGAGCGAACCCCAAGAAGCCCACAACACGCAGTAAGTGTTGTGCATTGTGGATCTGTGGGGGTGTTCAACTGCCTTGGGCTGTGGTCTTGCGGGCTCGTGTGTTGTGCGCTGGCTGTGTGGTTCTGTGGGCAGGAGCGATCAGGACCCAGAGACCTGTGGTGATCCCCGGGAGAAACCAAGAGGCAGAGCGAGACGGGACGAGTACGGCCACGTAGGTCCCATGAGAGACTTTACCGATCGGGACCCGGAGACCTGCAGTGACCCCCGGGAGCGACCGAATTTAACAAAGTGTGAACAACCATAATTATCTTTCCTTATTTTGGGACGGTTGCTCTCACTACATTGGGTTCTTAATATTCATATTTGTTTAAGCAAAATTGTATTAGATTTTAATATTCTACCACTCGGGTCCGTTACATTAGCAGCAGCCGGTCTGAGACACGTGGTTGGAGTTGGAGCGAGAGCGAGACACTTGGTAGAGAGCAGAGCGAGACACATGCTGGAGAGCAGAGCAGAGCAGCAGGAGAGATAGAGAATGGAAAGTTGCAAGAACGATGTGCTGTGTTGGCACGTGTGCGCACAAATAAAAGACCTACACCAGACTACCGGGCTCACGAGGTGGTCTATTGCGGTCAGGAGGACACACAAGGGGGAAACTTTACTGAATCTTAAATATTAAAATTGTGATTTTTACAGTTAGATTGATTTTTAAACCATTTAAATAGGCAACGTTGATTTGAGATACAAGTGTTCTGTGTTACAAGCTCGCTCGTACCAATTAAGCTTCTACGTTGAAGTTTTAAAAGGCAGGTATCCTCGTCGTTGCTACACTGACTTGAATCAGCCATCGTTGTTTAAATTACTTCTTCACATTCACGTTTCTGCTGCAATTTGGATTTACTTTGTATTTTTTAGCATACACATTTGTATGCAGGACTTGTCATTGTTGATGAGTTTCTGCCTTCCTGACCTTGACATGACACATGTCCTAAATGGGGTAAATGGTTAAAAACCAGGTGAGGTAAATCCAGCTAAAGCTGATGACTCCACTGTCAACACATTCACAAGCATTGGTCGAATGTGGTGCGTAAGAACGTTATTTATTTGTATTGTTATTTTATTTATTATCAATTCACTAAAATACTTCTTCTTATTTTAAATTGACCCAAAAGATCTTCTAAATTTATGCCTATTGGAAGCACATTCTTGTCAGAACTGGCTGCGGTGCCTTGGTCCTTGTTTTTGACCGTGAACATTCTCTTCTTCTTTGTCTTCTTCACACCTTTTTTAAGCAGACAGATGCCTCCCTTCTGTGATCAGAACAATTTCTATTTCCTGTGCGTCGCGCCCGCTTGGTCTCCACCACTTTTTTCTAAATTTATCACTTCACCTGTTTTAGTTCTTTACACAAAAAGTGAGGTCACAAAACTTTCAAAGACAAATAGATAAGTACATATATATATATATATATATATATATATATATATATATATATATATATGACGTGCGGTGAACTAAACACTAGATGAGGCATAGCTACTTTTGGAGTTTTTGGTGTTGTTTTTTTTTACTTAAATTCAAATGTGCAGCTCTAATCATTGTATATTTAGGATGCACATTAGAAAAACAGGAAAAAGAAGGGAGTTATTCGCTTTCATAAAAATGGTGTCATAATGAAATGATAAATGGGTCCAAAAAGTATTTGATAAAGGTGTTATTGAATACTTGTCTGATCCATTTGCTTTTAACAAAATGAATCAAGTATTGTGAGTGTATCTTACCTTTCTGTATTTGTATATGAAGCAGCAATAGCTATCCTCCATGAAAACCTACTTTGCATGATCACATTCATTTTTTCTTAAAGTCGAGTTTAGAGAACTATTTAATATTGGATACAGTATATAATCCTCCATATTAGCGGATGACACCACAGTAGTGGGGCTCATCTCGGAGGGAGACGAGGCTGCATATCGGGACGAGTTGGAGAAGCTGCCGGATTGGTGCACAGTCAACAACCTGGCCCTGAACACCTCCAAGACCAAGGAGCTGGTCATAGACTTCAGGAGGAGTAAAACGGATATCCTGCTCCTGATCATCAGCGGTAACTGCGTGGAGAGGGTCTCCGACTTCCGCTTCCTGGGAGTCCACCTGGTCGACGACCTATCCTGGAGCATCAACACCACGGCTCCTATCAAGGAGGCTCAGACTGCACTTCCTGAGAATACTCTGGAACAACCACCTCTCACAGGAACTGCTGGTGTCCTTCTACCGGTGCTCTATTGAGAGCATCCTGACCTACTGCATCTGCGCGTGGTTCAGCAGCCGCACGGCCGCAGAGAGAACGGCGCTCCAGAGAGTCATAAAGACCGCCCAGAAGATCACTGGAAGCCCCCTCCCCTCCCTGGCGGACCAGTACAGTTCCCGCTGCCTCAGGAAAGCACAGAGCATCCCGAAAGACCCATTCCACCCCGGGCACTGCCACCTAGAACTGCTACCCTCGGGCAGACGCTATAGGGTGCTAAAAGCGAGCACAAATAGACTAAAAAACAGCTTTTACCCAAGAGCCATAGTAGCATTGAACAGGTACTGAGTGAGCACAATATGTCCATCATGTCCTCATGTGTCATGTTTTTTTTATTTTTTTATTTTTTCGGACTATACACATATATATATATATACATATATATATATATATATATATACATATATATATATATACATATATATATATATATATATATATATATATATATATATATATATATATATATATATATATATATATATATATATATATATATATATGTATGTATGTATGTATGTATGTATGTAGGAAAAATCACAAGACTACTTCATCTCTACAGAACTGTTTAGTCTTGTGATTTTTCCTACACACATATTGCGCTCTGCCACGGTATCGAGCACTATTCTCTGGATAATTCAATTTATATATATATATATATATATATGTATATATATATATATATATATATATATATATATATATATGCCAGAGAGAAAGACAAGTGCCAGAAGGAAAGCGAGAAAGAGAAAGAGAAAAAAAAAAAATAAATATATATATATATATATATATATATATATATATAAATGATAAATGGGTTGTACTTGTATAGCGCTTTTCTACCTTCAAGGTACTCAAAGCGCTTTGACACTACTTCCACATTTACCCATTCACACACACATTCACACACTGATGGAGGGAGCTGCCATGCAAGGCGCTAACCAGCACCCATCAGGAGCAAGGGTGAAGTGTCTTGCTCAGGACACAACGGACATGACAAGGTTGGTACTAGGTGGGGATTGAACCAGGGACCCTCGGGTTGCGCACGGCCACTCTCCCATATATATATATATATATATATATATATATATATATATATAATATGTTTAATCCTGGACCTGATGCCACCCAGGTACTCGGGGGCTTCCGGGACTTGAGCGACAGGGGCTCGGTCCTGGAAGAGCATCGGTTCTCGTGACACACCCCCGGACTCCTCCCTTTCCCTTTTCCCCCCTCTAACCTTTTGGTAAACATGACTTGCCATCGGAGCGGCCCCCACCGGCCGGCGTCAGCTGGTTACCCAGGTGGGAATATCCTCCGGAACTGCAGGTCTGGCTCTATTGCCACCCGGCAAGCCTGATTTGAAGCGAGACCAAGACGACCCGTCTGCCCTAGTTGTCCTGCATCGGACCCGCTCTGGCTCGGCCCTAGCGACTCCCGTCGGCGGATACCACCTGGGCCCACGCCCCAGGTGGTTCCTTCAGGCCTGGGCAGCGACGGCTGCGGTGCTTCCGGAAACACGTTTTTTGAACCCTCGGCCGCGCCTTGAGACACTGCGCGCACCCCATGCCACCCCATCGTAGACCCGGCAGGACAGCGAGCCGAAAACCACTCTCAGCCGAGCATGACGTCGGCCCCGCGGGACTCCCTTGGTCGTCTGCGACAGCCCACAACCGGGGCAAGCCGCTTGCGTGCTGACCGAAAGGTCATTGTCACTGAACGTTCGGCTTGGCCGCTGGGCATCCCGGCCCGGGGTTCCAGAAGCCAGTAAACACGCTAGCGGGTCTACCTGGTTGATCCTGCCGGTAGCATATGCTTGTCTCTGGTCAAAAGTTTACATACACTTGTAAAGAACATAATCTCATGGCTGTCTTAAGTCTCCAATAATTTCTACAACTTTTATTTTTTTTTGTGATAGAGTGATTGGAGCACATACTTGTTGGTCACAAAAAACATTCATGAAGTTTGGTTCTTTTATGAATTTATTATGGGTCTACTGAAAATGTGTCCAAATCTGCTGGGTCAAAAATATACATACAGCAATATTAATATTTGGTTACATGTCACAAGCTTCTTGCAAGCTTCTGGTTGAATTTTTGACCACTCTCTTGACAAAATTGGTGCAGTTTAGCCAAGTTTGTTGGTTTTCTGACATGGACTTGTTTCTTCAGCATTGTCCACATGTTCTCATTGCGGTTTAAGTCAGGACTTTTGGAAGGCCATTCTAAAACCTTAATTCTAGCCTGATTTATCAAATCCTTTCCCACTTTTGATGTATGTTTGGGGTCATTGTCCTGTTGGGACACCCAACTGCGCCCAAGACCCAACGTCCAGGCTGATGATTTTAGGTTGTCCTGAAGAATTTGGAGGTAATCCTCCTTCTTCATTGTCCCATTTACTTTCTGTAAAGCACCAGTTCCATTGGCAGCAAAACAGGCCCAGAGCAAAATATTACCGCCACCATGCTTGACGGTAGGGATTGGTGTTCTTGGGATTAAAGGCCTCACCTTTTCTCCTCCAAACATATTACTGGGTATTGTGGCCAAACAGCTCAAATTTTGTTTTTTCTGACTACAGAACTTTCCTCCAGAAGGTCTTATCTTTGTCTATGTGATGTCAGATGACACACAAAAAATAGCTGTTTGGCCACGATACCCAGCAATATGTTTGGAGGAGAAAAAGACACATATGAGTATAGTACTCCCAAACATAGGTGGCGTTGATGTGGTTCCTTTTTAGTTATCCGACCACAGACCCATCCATTTAGTCCAGCAGGAGTAAATATTTTTATCAGCCACTAAAAGCATTTTAAAATCTTGACACTTAAACTTGTGAATCTATTCAGTGGTGTTTTAGCCATCTTTACCTCGGACATAATTCTAAGCACTTTATATCTTCTGTAATTCTGGATGCTGCCGGTGAGTGGAATAAAATGCTGGCACAGGAGGATAATGTGTTCCTAGTCTCTTCATGTTTGATTTGTTTATACGTCTATACTAGTCCGTTTGCAGAATTTGGTTTCAACAAAAATTTAAAAGTGATTTTATAATAATAACACTTCTCATTTTCAGTTAAATCTTTATTTGTCCCATTTTTTGACAATGATTGCAGACTAATAAGAGGGATTGAACCATTTAGCCACGTCCTTTTTCATTACATGTCACCTAAGGATGGCCAAATACAGTAAACACTAAAGATTATTTTGGAAAATAAGTTAACTACAAACTCACTCATCTAATTATGAAGGAAAAAGTGCATTGTTACACGATTATCTTTGCTAGTGAAGAAACAATCAAGCCACGTCCACATGGAGAGAAATATTTTGTCTTTTTCTGCAATAAAAGTGGATATTACATTTTCTAAAAAATATTTTCATATACAAATGTTTTTTCATCAAATAATTGTTATGGTTACAAATCGTTTTTTATTTTAAAAAACTGTTTCCTAGGTTTCCTTGTTATTTCCACCTCGCATATTTATTGTGACGGGACGTGAGTTGTATGGGACGTATAATCTGAGCAAAGACCTATACTGAACAATAAAACATATTTATTTATAATATGTTGCAAAAATGATTTTCAAACAAAAATATCTAGTTGTAACCCCAAAATATATTTGCAACTGTAATTTATTTTTGTTTGAAACTATTTTTTCAAATATCAAATTCATCTTTATGGTTGCAATTATATTGTTTGTTGGCCAATCTTTTTTTGGTTTGGTTGCAAAAAAATACATAACTCTCCATTATATTCTGTTAAAGAAGTTTTGAAAAAAATAGATAACGTTGACCATTTCTTATCACACAGATCAAAACGCTCAGTTTTACACATCGACTGTTATGGTTAAACAGGGAGGACTTTGGGGAGGTGACGGCAACCGACACCAGAGAATTGGGGGAGTATAGTTTTAATTATTTATTATATGAATATATACTTACTATATACAATAAACAAACAATAATAACTAAACTAATTAAGGAAATGGAGCGTGACAAAATCCTAGAGTGTGTATGGTGTAAGAAATGTGTGTAGATTAACTAAAATGTGCGTTACCAAGTGTTGTCGAGGGCAAAGGAACATGCAAGTCCGTGGGCCAAGCAGATGAACCAAGGCAAGGGAGAGGTGTCGAGAGAAACGTGTCCAAGCAGAAAGTCGAGAATCCAAAAAGAGCAGTACGGGAGGGAAGGGGAACAACGGAAGAAAACACGGGAAGCGAAAGGAACAAAAGACTATACTCCGGCGCCGCATGGCAGATTGTGCGAGCTTATGAAGGCAGCTCGTTCGTCCCATGCAGGTGCGCTGATTACAGATATCCTGCAGCCATGCAGAGGTGCGCCCGCAGCGGAGAAGAAAGCCCGTGTTGTGCTCTCACTGAAGCGCACAGACGGATGAGTGGCGTTGGCAGCAGTCTGAGCCGTAACATCCACACACTAACGCTAAAGCTCTTAGTTTTTCTAAAGTCTTACATTTAGGGCCTGATCTACTAAGATCAAACTACCACACGCCAGACACCGTGTGCAATCCAAAAGTTTTGTAAATCAGGCCCTTAGACCTTTTTTTGAGGGTAGACGAGAGGACAAAATGCACGAATGTAATCATGTAGACATGACATAAGAGCTCCATTATTTAAAGTCAAAGTCTTACATCAACAACTTCTCTGACTTGAGCCAATCAGTGATGCGTGAAAACAACAAATAAAATGTTTTTTTGATGAGTCGGGATTGTTTGGTGAGGGTGTGTCCTCCGGCGGCAAAGCAAGGCGGACAAGCACAATCCAGTTTGTTACTAGTGTGAAGATGAAAAAGAAGCATCTGCGATGGTATTTGGTAGAGTCGAATGCGGGTGGCTGTTAGCGCCCGTGGCGTCGTATGTTACTTGCACATCTGTGATGGCTCTATTAATGCTGAAAGGTTTTACCGCAACATATGCTGCCATCCAGATGACATATTTCTCAGGGGCGTCCCTGCTTGTCCTAGCATTCTGTTGCCAACTTACATTCTGCATGTGTTACTGTAGCATGCCATTATTTTACAAGACTGCAAATAAATTGGCCTGCCTGCAGTCCTCACCTGACCTCTGATAAAGATTTAGACATGCAAACCTCACCAGCTCGCATGCTTGGAAGTACATTTTCAAACAGCTTTGCCTAAAATCTACCCAATATGCAATAAATAGGGGCGGCATAGCTCGGTTGGTAGAGTGGCCGTGCCAGCAACTTGAGAGTTGCAGGTTCGATTCCCGCTTGTGCCATCCTAGTTACTGCCGTTGTGTCCTTGAGCAAGACACTTTACCCACCTGTTCCCAGTGCCACCCACACTGGTTTAAATGTAACTTAGATATTAGGTGTCACTATGTAAAGCGCTTTGAGTCACTTGAGAAAAGCGCTATATAAATATACAAAAGGGAGGGCAGGGACAACAACCTCTTGCTGAATGTCAGCAAGACAAAATAGATTGTTGTCAATTTCCAGAGAGGCCACACTCAACACCTGCCACTGACCATTGATGGTGCTGCAGTGGAGAGAGTAAGGAGCACCAAATTCCTGGGGGTGCACATCAGTGAGGACCTGTCATGGACTACCAACACTGCATCACTGGTGAAGAAGGCCCAACAGCGCCTCTACTTCCTGCCAAAACTAAAGCGGGCAAGTGCTCCACCACCCATCCTGACCACTTTTTACATAGGCACCATGGAAAGCATCCTTTCTAGCTGCATCACTGTGTGGGGCGGGAGCTACACTCAACACAACAGAAGAGACCTGCAGCGCATCGTGAAAACAGCTGGGAAAATCATTGGTGCACCACTCCCATCTCTTCAGGACTTATACACCACCCGCCTCACCCGCAAAGCACTCACAATTGTGAGCGACGCAAGCCACCCTGCACACAACCTGTTCAGTCTCCTTCCCTCTGGAAGACGATACAAGAGCCTCCGCTCCCGCACCACCAGACTCACCAACAGCTAAATCCTCAGCCCGATCCATCAGGATGTCAGGACTTTGAAATCCCCCTCCCTGTAACAACCTGAACTCTAAACCCCATGACCCACAGAAAAAATGACTATGCAAAATTGCACACATCTGCTGCTATATCATAAGTATTTGCACTACTGATGAAACACTCATTGTTTACAGCCATATCCTATTTAAAAAACAACAGAAACTATATATATTGTCACTTTAGTAGGTAGACATATTTATGTTGCACTTTACTGTTTGTGTTTTCTTTTTCTTTTTGTCCACGCATGGGAGAGTGCGAAACAAAATTTCGATTCCTTTGTATGTCTTTACATGTAAAGAAATTGACAAATAAAGCTGACTTGACTTGACTTGAAAAGCACAACACAAAATGACTACAAACTCTTGAGTGACAAAGTATGATATTATATATTATACATGCACTAAGAGTCGTCACGGTGATGGAGCTGTTATAACAATTGACAGTCAGGCTGTCTAATAATGTGATTAAACAGAACATTATTTTTCTGAGTATCTGACTTGATTTTCAAAATGATTAAAGTATTTAGATAATGGTATGATGATACATCTGTCATGCCCTCGTGACTGTTTTGGACTCATGTTTACTTTTGCCCGGGATGTGGTATTTTAGTTCCTGTCCTGTGCCCTTACTTTGTTATTTCTACTTCTTCCCTTTTTGCACAGGCATCCGCACCTGCTACTTGACCCGGGTTGTCAATCGCGTCTGTTTAGTCCGGCGGTCAGTTCATTGTTGTTTATGTTGTCGTACATCAATGCTAGATGCTCTGTTGTTTCAGATCGCTAAACCTGATATTAACAAAACTATTCTCGTGTCAATGCCCTATTTAGTTGCAGTTGCCTTCTTTTCTTTCCTTCTTCTATCACTTCAAATTATTTCTGTTCTGTTTCCCAGTGCGTTTTCGTTTGATTATTAAATCATATTATTTTGACTCATCTCCCATTCTTCTCATTTCAACGCCATTAAACAATCCAACAATTTTTTGTCAATCTGAATGCTATTTTAGACTGATATCCTGTTACCAAAAATAAATACTTAATTTTCTAGTACCTCTAGTAGTATCTTTAGAGGTACTAAACTACCTTTAGAGCACTGCAAAAACATATTAGAGATCTACCAACATCTTGGAGTTCAATTTTAGTTGTAACAGCAGGGATATTCAACTAAATAGTTTTGAGGGCAATTTTTCCAGAAAGCTAAAGACTGAGGGGCCTTCAGAATTATTCCTAATTTGTGTATTTCAGAGAAACATTGTCCTGTACATTAGACATTTGATTTGTGTCTGTTTATTTGGTCAGACCAACAGAAGCGCTCTGCTATTTTCAAGGACCTTCAACAAAAAAGCTAGTCAAAGATAATCTTCATAACAGACCTCTCATGTGTTTATGAATCTGCTGCAATAAGGTCTTTCACAAGTTGTTTGAACTGAATTCGTGGGCCACCAGTTGAATTGCCCAAAGAGGACCTAAAGTGGAACATTGAGCAACACTACCAGTACAACTTAAGAAGTCAAACAGATAAATAATGACTTCATCTGAAGTAAACAAGCTACAGCAACAACAAATCACATAACAAAAAAAACAAACAAATAAGTAACTGCCAGGAAGGAGAGGACTTAAAATGGTGCCAGGGTTCTATGTTGTTTTAGCAAGGTTAACATGTCAATGCAAGGAACTGCCAATGTGTTTACAGTAATCCAAGTTCCTCTATACACTCTTGTCTTTTTAGAAATTTTACGTAAAAAGTTTTACCTGAACTCGGTGGGCTGGAATGATGTCGGGCTGCCAATTAAATATAGGCCTTGGTTTCAATCCAGAGAATGAGCAACAGAGTGCAGTGATCCCACATAGAATACCACAGTTATTATATATATGCAATGGTCGATTAAATATGTGTAAATGTGGCCCTCTAGCCAGTTTTTTTGTTTGTTTGTTTGTTTGTTTGTTTTGTTTTTGTTGAAAATGTATTTATTTGCTGTGTTAAAGGATTTTAAACAAAACAGTGAAGATCCAAACTAAACTAGTTACAAATAAGAGAATGCATCTGAGACCATGTCAGAGCACCAACAAGTGGATCGGCCTGGGTCAGCAAGCAAGGTGTCCTCCACCATAATATTCTGGCAGATAAATGTGTCGTCCTGGATCAGCGTTTCTCAAAGTGTGGGGCGGGCCCCACCTGTGGGGAATAGAGACATGACAGGTGGGGCGCGAGGAACGGGAGGGAATTTCACTTGAAAACTTTGTTTTATTATTATATTCTTGCGGCGGCAATGACCAAGAAGAACGCGGAGTTGGAATATAATTACAACACTTTATGTACATATTTATATCATATTTACATATTTATATAATATGTAACTACAAGCTCCATTCACAGACAGAGTCCCACTGCTTTTATGAGTGGTCAAGCGAGTCAAAAGTCAAATTTTTTTTAAATTTTTTATCTGTGGCGGCCGTATTTCTTTCGTGGCGAGCCGCCACAAATAAATGAAATAAATGAATGTGTGGGAAACCCTGACTTGAATGTTACTTGATGTTCGATAAATTTGAAAATGTTAAGCTTGGCATTAGCGTTCTGTTGTGGCGATGGGGGCAGGTGGGGCTTGAAAACTCCCCCTTGTCCAAAGTGGGGGATGACAAAAAAAGTTTGAGAACCACTGTCCTAGATAATCACAATGGGGCCAATATTGAAGAACTTAAACTGTTAAGTTAAGTTAAGTTAAGTTAAGTTAAGTTAAGTTAAAGTACCAATGATTGTCACAAACAAACTAGGTGTGGTGAAATTTTTTAGCATTAGCCAGTATGCTAACATATTGACAAGTGTTTGTGTTAGTATTATTAACTTACAATGGCATTCTTTTTGTATTGTTTCAGTTTCGTCAATTCACCTAGAGGTCACCGGGGAGTTATTGAGTCTGATTCGCTACTGTAAAGCTAAATCCGCAGCGAGTGGGTCCATGACGATGACTTCTGTTTTGTTTGGTCAGCCGTTTTACTGCCGTGAGACAGGCACTGCTTGGAAATTAAGGTTTGTAAATAAACATTGACAAAATATTTTGTATTGATGTATATATCTGCGGCTTATAGTCCGGTGCGGATAATGTATGTAAATGTATTCTTCTCAAATTTGGTGGGTGTGGCTTAAATAAGGGTGCGCGCTCTAGTCTGGAAAACGCAATAAATTAGTGGCAGAGATGCATGTGTAGTAATGCTGTTTTCAAAATGTATTGGTTTAGGTCCAATTCGACATTACAAATCAGCATTAGTCCTTTTTAATTATAAGAAAAATACACTAACTCTAGTTTGAGCAGAAAATGACTTTTATCTTCACAAAATAGATCACAGCTTGCAGACTGCACACAATGTGGGTGAAAGGAACAATAAATGTTTATCCAGCAAGTCTCATTGTCCTTTATGTGCTAACCTCTCACTCATCAAGTCCTATGTATTTAATAACAATATTACCTACACTTTCTGTGAATTGCATCAATAATTATACTGTTTTTGGACGAATTTTTAACAATATATGACGGAATCACTAAGGGGGACCAAAGTCATTTGATTGCCGTCTTCTTCCTTGTTCATACCGCATTCTGCTCCAAGCTATTACATCCAATTTCCACCCTGATGATTATTATATTGTATGTTCTAATAGAATAATGGCTGAAGAATAGAGGAGTGCCAAGGTAATTAAGAAACAGTGGGTTGTGCTGTTTCTCCAGAGGAGGGTGTGAAGAGAATTACCTGGTCCATTACAAAGGGAGGAAAAAATGAGAGAGGAAATCAAATATGGAGGGAGAGACAGAAAGGAGGATGAATAAAAAAAAAAAAAACTAAGTGAGACTAAAGAAGTGAAGTGCAACAGAGGCTGGCAACGGCGACGAGAGACGGAAAGAAAACAATGAGACTGGTTTCATTTTGAAATGATGGAATATGTTCCTACCCCAGAGCTCCGTTCAATAAACCACCTTCTGTTGTTGGTGGAGATGGAAAGCGTGTGTGTATGTGTGTATGTATGTGTGTGTGTGTGTGTGTGTGTGTGCGTGTCCAACCTGCTATTTTAAAGCAACATTAGTCGATACACACTACAGCCTTCCATGACTTCCACTCATTCAATGATATGACTGATTATTTTGGAAGAACCATCTATGTAGAAAAATATGACAATGATAATCTGTCAATCAATCAAATATTTTCCTTAGGGATGGGCAACACTGGAAATTTTGGTATCGATTCAATATCTGTTCATTTCATTTTCATTTGATCCAAAACTTAAATATAAAACGAAAACCTGTTTTTGTTTTATATTTTTTTTTTAAAATGAAACAAAAAAATGAAGAATATATTTCTTATTAATTTAATCCTGTATGAAGTGATTCAATTGATAAGAAAAATATTATTAATTTTTTTGTTTCACTTAAAAAAAAAAATGTAATCATGTATGAAGAAGGGTTGGTGCGTCTGCCTCACAATACAAAGGTCCTGGGTTTGATCCTACGCTCCTTTACTCTCTTTGTGGAGTTTGAATGTTCTGCCCGTGACTGCGTGGGTTCCCTCCGGGTACTCCGGCTTCCTCCCACCTCCAAAGATATGCACCTGGGGATAGGTTGATTGGCAACACTAAATTGGCCCTAGTGTGTGAATGTTGTCCGTCTATCTGTGTTGGCCCTGTGATGAGGTAGCGACTTGTCCAGGGTGTATGCCGCCTTCCGCCCAAATGTAGCTGAGAGAGGCTCCAGACCCCCCGCGACCCCGAACGAGACAAGCGGTAGAACATGGATAGATGTATGGATGGATGGATGAAGTGTATGAATAACAAGCGTCTAAACCTAATTTTTGCAAATCCATTTGATTTGCAGACTTTACCTGGAGGTAGTTGTACGTGGACTTGCTCTTGCAGGTAAACACACAATGAAGAAGACAAAGGAAGACTGTAATGCCATAGATTTATGTGTACTGCGATTTGAGTTAAAGTTAGCCAAGATCTCTTCTTGGTTTTTCTACCATAACCAGCTATAACACTGAAAATGTGGAATATAATTTACAGCATAGAATGTTTGTGTCAGTGGTGATGTTCTGAAAAAAAAAATGCCGCTTCATAGTCAGCGACTTAAGTAATGGATGGATTTTAATGATACTTTCAGAAAATGTCCGAAATGGGTCCTGGAAGTGTTTTTTTGTTGTTTTATTATCATTCATATACTGCATGAGTTTGTCAAAATACTTATTGTTGAAGGTCATTCTGTCACGATACAGTTTAAACAAACAACCAGCCGTGCATTTTAGGTTAAACAAGGTTTATATTGTTTTTGTTTTGGTTTGTTTTCTGGTATGTAAAATAACGCTAAAACCAACCACAAAATAGCTAAATGTTTTTTGCCTAATAAATATATACTTATTTTGTTCGCGGAAACCTTTAATGTTGATGAGCATGCATCCGCATGCTCAGTAGCGTTGGGTAGCAATTTTTTACGGGTTGAACATTTTCTCAGAACACAGACCCTGGTCACGGATAAGCTGGAGTCTATGCTACCTGATTTAAGGTGAAAGGCAGGGTACACCTTAGGCCAGGGTTGGGCATTACGTCGATCGCGATCGACTGGTCAATCTCGGAGGGTGTGTCAGTCGATCTCAAGCCAGGCATTAAAAAATAGACATAAAAATGAGCAATCATCAATCATACCAAGACTTCACTTTCGTCAGTTGTTTGACATTCTCGGCACCCGAGGATCTTGTGAGATGACGCTGGCTGCTGCGAGCTCATATTTAAGAAAAAAATCACTAACAGGGCGGACGCAGAGAAACACATTTTATTTCTAGAGACTCCATACCTACTGTCAAAACTCTAAAGACTGACTGCACAGTTCCTGTCTTCACCATAAAAGACCTGTTTCATCCTGCCTGTGCTAACAAAATAAGAGTCTCAGAAAGCTAGCGTGCACAAGCTAGCAAGCTACGGAGTTTGATGCCAATGTATTTCTCCCCCGCCCTCAGCGACCGCTTTCTCACTTGCTTGCCCACCCGCACACTCACTGACGTCACTCACCTGCTGCCAGACATTAAAGGGCCACACACATATGCTACTCTCATAACAAAGTGTTTAAAAACAAGTATGCAAGTTGGACAAATGAGATGCCAAATCCAACCACTTTCATGTGGTATTGGACAGAAAGGAGGACTTTTTTTTCTCCTCCATTTGAAAATGCGTACGTTATCAGCAGCACTGTCTAATTCCAATCAATGCAAGTCATCAGAATCAAATACACCAACTTATATTCTTGTCTTCATGAAAGAAAGGAATCTATGTGTGTTAAACATGCTTGTATTATCATTAAACACCATTAACTTGTTAACAAAAATGTCTCTTTCATAAATAAATAAATATACATTATAAATAGGAATGAGGTAGATCTCCTCGACTTGGTCAATTGAAAAGTAGCTCACCTGCAGAAAAAGTGTGAGCGCCCCTGCCTTAGGCCATGTCCACACGGACATAGATACTTAATAAACACAAACGGTTGAGTGTCATTTCGAAGCTCAACAACACTGTCGTGCTGGCTTTAAACACACTATCAGCTGACTTACTGTATGTTTGAACGTAAACATGCTGCTCTTTTCACTCAACATTAATAAAAAAGACACATCATAATGGGCTTTGCGATACTCCCGCCAGCGCTCATGACAGTCAGCTATTTTGGATATGATCGCTGTTGAACCTCCACCTGATGGGACAACTTTGACAAGCAAGACTTTTTGCTCCATGTCACAAGAAAGATGCAACATTATCTTATGTTTTTAGTCATTATTTAACGACAAATCATGAAGTTAACGTATGTGTATTGCTTCCATTTTTGGAGATGGAGCCTGGCGCGACCGTGCACGCGCGTAAAAAGCGACCAAGCAACTAAAAAAAAAATAATGTAGTGTCCTCCTTGTAGTGTGTACTGATGTTAAAGACAATATACACTTCATTACACATGTACAGTATCACAAAATCGATGATTAAATGTTTTATAATCCCCTTAAACATGAAAACTGATTTCCTTGGTCCGTCAGTGCGTGCTGATTTGAGAAATAATACTTCACTGCACATGTAAACATCACCATGTTGCTGTTTAAACATGTTATAATTCTAGGAGTGTCGGGTTTCAGTAGCACAGGCATGCATTCGCTCTTTAATAACGTTCCCAGGATTCTGTGTTCATGCAGGCTGGTTTTAAAGATAATGTACATGTCATTGTACGTCTAAAGTATATCAAAATAAACATAACAGAAGGTGTAATTCTACCAAGTCAGCTAGTGCTGCTTTTTTCAGGCTTCTGATTGGACAAAATGTGCCTGATGACAGGTGTATGTGTTTGTGTGTAGACATAGATCATTTTGAAACTAAACCTGTGTGGATGAAGACTGTTTTAACCCCAATTATGTGTTTTTGAAACTCTCCGTGTTCGTGTGGACATGACCTTAGAATGCTCACCACTCACCAGTCACTCACAAGTCACATCCTGTATATACAATCAACCATTCATACAACTATGGACAATTTGGACTAGTCTTCGATGAATCTAACATCCATGGTTTTAGAATGTGGGAGGAAGCTGGAGTACCTGCAGAAAACCCGCCCAGGCACAGGAATATCATATAGACTCCACACAGAAAAGCAAAGATGAAGATTTGAATCCAGATCTCCTGACTGTTCAAAATACTGATAGAACTGAATCCTTTAGATAAGAACTGAGGTGCAATTTTGCTTTACATAGGAGCACAGCCTGGCTAAACATCTTCTTCGTCTTGTTCAAACTCAACCATCCCTTCCTCAGCCAGCACCAACATTACTGGTGCCAGGCACAGCAGTCCACAAAGTAGATTTGATAAAACATTTGGCTTTACTGGCTGTTTCTTGGCTCACATCCCAAAATATGTTAGATGAAACATTTCTATCAGGGTCACTTTGAGTTTTCATCACACATCTAATTACTATTTTGCATTTATGTGATCATGTTCATTATGACCCCTGCATTCATACCAGTTTATTTGAGGGATATGGCAGCCTTAAAATCTCGCCCTGTTGTTCAAATGTAGATACACAAACCCTGAAGCAACATGATTTGCTCTGCCTCCCTTCCAACCATCCATCCTTTTTCGTACCACTTATCCTGTTCAGGGCCACAGGGAAGCTGGAGACCATCCCCATTGACATAGGGTTAGAGGTGGGGAACAACCAAGACTGATCAATACTCAATCACAGGACTGACATACTGTGGAGACAGACAACCACTCACAGTCTTGCATTTGCACGTGGAGCATTATCAAGCTTCGGCAAGCGCAACATAAATATTACTGTATCATAATAACCAACATATATTATTATAGTAACTCAGTAATTTGTCTGATGGCAAAATTAAAGTTGTTACAAAAGTTTAAAAAAGCTTGTCAAACAATTGAAATATCTAACACCAGTTTATAATGTTTCATCCATAATCAACTCATAATTATGTATGTGTGTGTATATATATATATATATATATATATATATATATATATAAATATATATATATATATATATATATATATATATATATATATATATATATATATATATATATATATATATATATGTATATATATATATATATAAATATACATATATATATATATATATATAGTGTGTGTGTGTGTACACACACACACACACAAACACACACATACACACGTATACACACACACACACGTATATATATATGTATGTATATACTGTATGTGTGTATGTGTGTGTGTGTGTGTGTGTACACACACACACACACAAACACACACATACACACGTATACACACACACACGTATATATATATATATATATACGTGTGTGTGTGTGTATGTGTGTGTATGTGTGTGTTTGTGTGTGTGTGTACACACACACACACACACACATACACACATACAGTATATACATACATATATATATACGTGTGTGTGTGTATACGTGTGTATGTGTGTGTTTGTGTGTGTGTGTGTGTACACACACACACAAACACACACATACACACACATACACACACACAAACACACACACACACAAACACACCCACGTATATATATAAATATATATATATATATATATATATATATATATATATATATATATATATATACACGTGTGTGTGTGTATACGTGTGTATGTGTGTGTGTGTATACGTGTGTATGTGTGTGTTTGTGTGTGTGTGTGTGTGTGTACACACACACACACACACACACACACACACATACACACATACAGTATATACATACATATATATGTGTGTATGTATATTGTTGCGATCCGCTGCTCGGATCGTTCCATTTTGTAGTTTTGATTCTTTTCTGTATCACATTTTGTAGTTCGACCTCCTTATTTCCTGTTTAGTCCCTCACCATGGTAGCTCTTTAGTTCACCTGCCCCTTGATGTCTACGCACACCTGTTTCGTGTAATCACCTCCCTTATTTAAACTCGCCCCTTTTCGTTCTTCATTCTGGGTTCCTAATTTGCCTTCGTGCAACAAGTGACGACTGCTTCGTATGTACATTCTCGCTAGCTTACATGCTACACCTTTTTTATTCTAGCTCTCATGCGAATGGTTTGTTTTCCCTTTTGTGTGCCTTCGTGCCAAGTTTAGTGTTTCCGTTTATTATTCCTGGCCTCCATGCTAGCACCTTGTGTTTGCTTTTTCTGTTTAGCTCCAGTGTTTTGTTTCTTAGCCCTTTATTAGTTAAATAAATATATTATATCTTACCTTTGCCGTGTTCTTGCCGACGCAACACTGGAGGAACAAACCATCGCTATGCCAACCAGACGTTTTATATATGTATATATATATATATATATATATATATATATATATATATATATATATATATATATATATATATATATATATATATATATAGAGAGAGAGAGAGAGGCGTGGACTCACGTCACATGACTAGGGCTCGAGTCAGACTCGAGTCATGAATTTGATGACTTTAGACTCGACTTGACAAAATGTAAAGAGACTTGCAACTAAACTTAGACTTTAACATCAATGACTTGTGACTTCAATTGGACTTGAGCCTTTTGACTTGACAAAACTTGCTACTTTCCTCAAAACCCAAAGATTAAAAAGTTATTCAGGAGCGCTCCGTATCTTTCATTGTATACGTGTGTGTCTGTCAGCGTGTGTGCTGCCTGTCGGTACATAATCCAATCAAATTACATCCACGTTGTTTTCATCCCGCAGCATTCATCCAAACACATTTCAGAACAACCAATGAAGAAGAGCTGTCAAACAACGTGCCATTGAGGAAAAATTATGCCAAAAGAAAGCATGCGGTTCGAAGATTACAGACGGAGACGCAACAAATTCTACCTTCGTTCAACTTTTGAAGTTGCACAAAGAACGGTAAATTTTAAATGTAAGCTAACCTTTATTAACTAAGTAACATAACTTTTATTTGCTGAGTAGAAAAATCAGTGAGGTTGTAAACTCACTGCTAACGTTATAAACATAGATATCATATAAGTAGACAAAGTATCGAGCGCTACTGCCTACAGGCTGACGAGACGCAGGGCCGCCATCTTGGAGTGGTGATCCGCTCCAGTCAGTGCAATTCATTTGGCAGGAGCAATGAACTGTCAGCATATTTAATTAATCTTACCTCACTGAATACCACTGATTTTCACGCGTTTTATTTTGTCATAGGTGTAGCTATGATAAAGGACACATGTTTTGGCGTGTTTTATTATTCATAGTTTGCAATGTCGGCACTATTTTTTTTCAAATGCACTAGTTTTAATAAATAAATACAGCATTTTAAAACCATACACAATCTGTGTAAATATATTAGTCTGTGGTTAAAAGGACTTGAAAGGACTCGAAACTCAAAATGCAGGACTTGGGACTTGACTTGAGACTTTGCAGTCCTGACTTTGGACTTGACTCGGGACTTGCCTGTTTGACTCGGGACTTGCCTGTTTGACTCGGGACTTGAGGGCAAATACTTGAGAATTACTTATGACTTGTAAAATAAATGACTTTGTCATACCTCTGAGATATATATGTATATATATATACATATATATATATATATATATATATATATATATATATATATATATATATATATATATGTTGTGTCCTTGGGCACGATACTTCACCCACTTTGCTCCTAGTTCCACCCACACTTGTTTAAGTTTAAACAATGGGTTTCACAATGTAAAAGTGCTTTGATACACGACAGCCAACATAATTCACTTCACTTCACTTTAATACGTGTACCTTATTAAAATGTACATCTAACATGGGGCTTGACAATATGTGTGATTTATGCAAATTTTTTTTTAATAAAGGAGACCTATGATAACTGTTCTGACCTCTTGTAACGGCCATCGTGGTCCATCGAAGTATATATATATATATATATATATATATATATATATATATATATATATATATATATATATATATATATATAAAATAATTTTTGCAAGTCAGAATTAACTTGTGCTCAGCTGGGAAAAGAAGTGTATACTTAACTTAAAAGAATGTGGGGATATAAAGAGCATCCGGTGCTATCAGACCGGGCGGAAGCAGAAATTGACTTCACACACCACCTGGAGCACCTGTCAGCCACCGCATGTTTGCTACGAGCCCACTGCATGGAAGGATCCTTATATTTTTGACTGTTTTTGTGGACTTACCTTTGGCCTGTGGAGAAATAGGACGAAGAGACACTCCCTACCTGGAGGACTTTGAGTTGGACTGTGCGGTACCGTGAGCACATTGCGGCTCCTAAACATTTGATCTCTTGCCCGTACGTGCATGCCGTTATGTGCATGTCACGTACGTAACCTGGGGGACTTTGGGGAAACATATGAACTGTGTGGCGGTGAACTGTACTTTGGGCTGTGGGATTGATTGTGTTGTGCAGGTGTTTAACTTGTATTGTCGGGTTATATGGACGGTAGGGGGGAGATGTTTGTTATGCGGGATTAATTTGTGGCAGATTAAATATAAGCCTGATCGTGTTGTGGGTAGTAGTTATATATGTATTCCATCCATCATCATCTTCCGCTTATCCGAGGTCGGGTTGCGGGGGCAACAGCCTAAGTAGGGAAACCCAGACTTCCCTCTCCCCAGCCACTTCGTCTAGCTCTTCCCGGGGGATCCCGAGGCGTTCCCAGGCCAGCCGGGAGACATAGTCTTCCCAACGTGTCCTGGGTCTTCCCCGTGGCCTCCTACCGGTTGGACGTGCCCTAAACACCTCCCTAGGGAGGCGTTCGGGTGGCATCCTGACCAGATGCCCGAACCACCTCATCTGGCTCCTCTCGATGTGAAGGAGCAGCGGCTTTACTTTGAGTTCCTCCCGGATGGCAGAGCTTCTCACCGTATCTCTAAGGGAGAGCCCCGCCACACGGCGGAGGAAACTTATTTCGGCCGCTTGTACCCGTGATCTTATCCTTTCGGTCATGACCCAAAGCTCATGACCAGAGGTGAGGATGGGAACGTAGATCGACCGGTAAATTGAGAGCTTTGCCTTCCGGCTCAGCTCCTTCTTCACCACAACGGATCGGTACAACGTCCGCATTACTGAAGACGCCGCACCGATCCGCCTGTCGATCTCACGATCCACTCTTCCCTCACTCGTGAACTGGACTCCTAGGTACTTGAACGCCTCCACTTGGGGCAGGGTCTCCTCCCCAACCCGGAGATGGCATTCCACCCTTTTTCGGGCGAGAACCACGGACTCGGACTTGGAGGTGCTGATTCTCATTCCGGTCGCTTCACACTCGGCAGCAAACCGATCCAGCGAGAGCTGAAGATCCCGGTCAGATGAAGCCATCAGGACCACATCATCTGCAAAAAGCAGAGACCTAATCCTGCGGTTACCAAACCGGAACCCCTCAACACCTTGACTGCGCCTAGAAGTTCTGTCCATAAAAGTTATGAACAGAATCGGTGACAAAGGACAGCCTTGGCGGAGTCCAACCCTCACTGGAAATGTGTTCGACTTACTCCCGGCAATGCGGACCAAGCTCTGGCACTGATCGTACAGGGAGCGGACCGCCACAATAAGACAGTCCGATACCCCATACTCTCTGAGCACTCCCCACAGGACTTCCCGAGGGACACGGTCGAATGCCTTCTCCAAGTCCACAAAGCACATGTAGACTGGTTGGGCAAACTCCCATGCACCCTCAAGAACCCTGCCGAGAGTATAGAGCTGGTCCACAGTTCCACAACCAGGACAAAAACCACACTGTTCCTCCTGAATCCGAGGTTCGACTATCCGGCGTAGCCTCCTCTCCAGTACACCTGAATAAACCTTACCGGGAAGGCTGAGGAGTGTGATCCCACGATAGTTGGAACACTCCCTCCGGTCCCCCTTCTTAAAGAGAGGAACCACCACCCCGGTCTGCCAATCCAGAGGTACTGCCCCTGATCTGCACGCGATGCTGCAAAGTCTTGTCAACCAAGACAGCCCCACAGCATCCAGAGCCTTAAGGAACTCCGGGCGGATCTGGTCCACCCCTGGGGCCTTGCCACCAAGGAGCTTTTTAACTACCTCAGCGACCTCAGCCCCAGAAATAGGAGATCCCACCACAGATTCCCCAGGCACTGCTTCCTCATAGGAAGACGTGTTGGTGGGATTGAGGAGGTCTTCGAAGTATTCCTTCCACCTATCCACAACATCTGCAGTTGAGGTCAGCAGAACACCATCCGCACCATACACGGTGTTGATAGTGCACTGCTTCCCCTTCCTGAGGCGGCGGACGGTGGTCCAGAATCGCCTCGAAGCCGTCCGGAAGTCGTTTTCCATGGCTTCCCCGAATTCCTCCCATGTCCGGGTTTTTGCCTCCGCGACCGCTGAAGCTGCACACCGCTTGGCCTGTCGGTACCTGTCCACTGCCTCCGGAGTCCTATGAGCCAAAAGGACCCGATAGGACTCCTTCTTCAGCTTGACGGCATCCCTCACCGCTGGTGTCCACCAAGGGGTTTTAGGATTGCCACCCCGACAGGCACCAACTACCTTACGGCCATAGCTCCGATCTGCCGCCTCGACAATAGAGGCGCGGAACATGGTCCACTCGGACTCAATGTCCAGCACCTCCCTCGTGACATGTTCAAAGTTCTTCCGGAGGTGGGAATTGAAACTTTGTCTCACAGGAGACTCTGCCAGACGTTCCCAGCAGACCCTCACAATGCGTTTGGGCCTGCCAGGTCTGTCCGGCATCCTCCCCCACCATCGCAGCCAACTCACCACCAGGTGGTGATCGGTAAAAAGCTCCGCCCCTCTCTTCACCCGAGTGTCCAAAACATAAGGCCGCAAATCCGATGACACAACAACAAAGTCGATCATGGAACTGCGGCCTAGGGTGTCCTGGTGCCAAGTGCACATATGGACACCCTTATGTTTGAACATGGTGTTTGTTATGGACAAACTGTGATGAGCACAAAAGTCCAATAACAAAACACCACTCGGGTTCAGATCCGGGCGGCCATTCTTCCCAATCACGCCTCTCCAGGTTTCACTGTCGTTGCCAACGTGAGCGTTGAAGTCTCACAGTAGGACAAGGGAATCACCCGGGGGAGCACTTTCCAGTACTCCCTCGAGTGTTCCCAAAAAGGGTGGGTACTCTGAACTGCCGTTTGGTGCGTAAGCACAAACAACAGTCAGGACCCGTCCCCCCACCCGAAGGCGGAGGGAGGCTACCCTTTCGTCCACCGGGTTGAACTCCAACGTACAGGCTTTGAGCCGGGGAGAAACAAGAATTGCTACCCCAGCCCGTCGCCTCTCACTGCCGGCAACGCCGGAGTGGAAGAGGGTACAATCCCTCTCGAGAGAAGTGGTTCCAGAGCCCTTGCTGTGCGTCGAAGTGAGTCCGACTATATCCAGCCGGAATTTCTCGACTTCGCGCACTAGCTCAGGCTCTTTCCCCCCAGTGACGTGACGTTCCACGTCCCAAGAGCTAGCTTCTGTAGCCGAGGATCGGACCGCCAAGTGCCCTGCCTTCGGCTGCCGCCCAGCTCACATTGCACCCGACCTCTATGGCCCCTGCTATGGGTGGTGAGCCCATTAGAGGGGTGACCCACGTTGCCTCTTTGGGCTGTGCCCGGCCGGGCCCCATGGGAACAGGCCCGACCACCAGGCGCTCGCCATCGTGCCCCACCTCCGGGCCTGGCTCCAAAGGGGGGCCCCAGTGACCCGCGTCCGGGCGAGGGAACTCTGGGTCCATGCTTTTTCTTCTTCATAAAGGTCTTCGAGCTGCTCTTTGTCTGATCCCTCACCTAGAACCTGTTTGCCTTGGGAGACTCTACCAGGGGGCTTTATGCCCCCGGACAACATAGCTCCTAGGATCATTGGGACACGCAAACTCCTCTACCACGATAAGGTTGCAGCTCAGAGAGGAGTTATATATGTATTGTGTTTATTTATTGCTTTAGTCATTCCCAGCCGAATTTCAGGTCTCCTTAATTTGCGTAGTGGCCGTGACACCTGGAGAACTTGGATGTGTTTGTTATAATAACCTAGATTTATATCGCGCTCTTATAGACATGCAAAGCGCTCACAGAGAAGTGGGACTCATCATTCATTCACACCTGGTGGTGGTAAGCTACATCAGTAGCCACAGCTGCCCTGGGGTAGACTGACGAAAGCGTGGCTGCCAGTTTGCGCCTACGGCCCCTCCGACCACCACCCGTCATTCATTCATCATTCATTCACCAGTGTGAGCGGCACCGGGGGCAAAGGGTGAAGTGTCCTGCCCAAGGACACAACGGCAGCGATTTTTTGGATGTCAATAGGTGGGAAGCGAACCTGCAACCCTCAGGTTTCTGGCCAGCCGCTCTACCCACTACGCCATGCCACCCCTTACACTCTAAATGTTACGTTTGGATTACAATGTTGGATACTCGTGGTAAACAATGACAAAAAATAAAATCATAAGTTTCATGAATTTTAGTGTAAGCATGCAAGCAGTTTTGGATCCTTCTGTGGGCAAGGAAACATGACGATAGGACAATGACGAACAGAGAACTGCAGTAAGTACACAGGCTAATTGGACAAACGAATATACCTGGACTAGACACAAAAGAAAATAGACAGCATATGGGAGGAAACTAGGACCAGGGCAAGACACAAGTGCAAATAGTGAACAAACGAGTACATAGGGAACTGAACACACGACAACCAGACACAGATCAATGACAGTATCCTCCCCACAAGAGACCGATTCCAGACATCCCAAAGCCCAAACCCTAGAACATGTCCAACATTTCAGGACAGGCTGGGTGGAGGGAGGTCTAAGTCCAACATAAACAGTCACTTGACCAACCACAAACGGAGGGAACCTTGAGAGAAGTCAGTGGGCTGGCCAGGACGGAAAGGCATGTGAAAACGACGGAAACCGGCCGCCCACAGGAATTGACGCAAGGCCTCCGTAGGCCGGCGGAGTCAGTACGGCCAGTGGAGTAAAAACTTCCCAGGGTATTTGACCAAGGATGGACTGGAGTTGGGCTACTGCAGGAAATGCATAGCTAAGCTAGGCAAATATGAGGACACTATCTGCCCAGCTGGAACAGAAACTGCAGGAGACGTTGAAGTGGTTTTGGGCTTCCCGCTCAGCCGGAACAGGAACTGAAGGCCACCAGTTCTAGCCTCTTGACTGTTGTGGCACTGGAACAGGATGCAATTGTGCGTCCCCAGCACCAGCCGGGCAAGGAAGGTCAAGTAAACTAAAATAAATGAGCTCCTCTGCCTCACCAGCGTAGTCCAGTGGTTGCGTTGCCACAAACATTTGATGCTTTGAATTTTAGCGTTTTGCCTTTGACAGACAAATATAGTGTGTGAAAGTTCATTTTTAAAGTATCTTCACCCTGTTAGTCATCAACCCCGACATGCCTCATGTGGTCTTTTAAAGGGTATTCACAGTGGGAATGGTGATAGAAGGCCTTGATTGCTAACCTTTTGATGAATTAAGCAAAATTAAAACCCTCTTCCCTTCAGAACACTCATTTCGAAACGGTATTATCATGGATTTTTTTTCACCCCGTTATATTCCTGTTGCGTCATAGTTTTTTTCCCCTTGTAGTTTAATGCTAGATTCAAGAAGAATAATGTCTTAAAACAGAAGATCCATATACGTCTACCCCATCAGAGGAGAGAGGACTAATAAAGAAAGTCTCACTGCAGTCCGTCAACACACACACACACACACACACACACACACACACACACACACACACACACACACACACACACACACACACGCACACACATGCACACGCACACACACGTGAGGGTCTGTGTCTAAAGTAACGATCCTTGTCTATATAGTAGTGCCACATTGTAGTTCATATAAAAATAGTTGATGCCAAACTAAGACACACAGCAAATTATTAATAATATAGTTCACCTAAATGTCGTTTTGTTCCAGTGTAAAAATAGGCATCAGATATTGTTCATTCTGCGGAGACCTACATTTCCCTCATATATATTTTTGTTTTTTATACAAAAAAAAAGATACAAAATAATCACAGAATGCAAAGCCGCCTCATCCCCTTATTGACTCCCTCCCAACAACATGTTCATCTACCACCTGTTGATGTTCAGGCACAGATGATCTACAGTACGTCATCTCAACATATCCTTGATAGATTCAAAATGTTCTACTGTTGGCTGTCCAACATCATCATCCATGGTAAATACGAACTCCATTGGTTCTGTGACAAAGCTCTTAACTAAAAACACTTTTATCTCACATCCAATTGTAATTGAAATCAATTCAATTTGATTCCTGTTCTGTCCAAAACAGCACTTTTAATATGAAACACAAAACCTAACTGAGAAAATATTAAGTATTGTATTAAAATACGATAGATTATAGTAGTAACTGGTATTACGATATCAATCGTGATTGACACATACTCAAAATCAATATGAATTGCGCTTGATAAAATATTCAATATACATTTATATTTTTTGGTCGCAAGATACTAGAAATGATGATGCAAGGTTCGTTTCATGAAGTCAATCACACTTGGGGAACCCAGCGAACAGGAGACAGGAAGTTTGACTGAGCAATGGGAGAGACACTCAAACAGTCAATCACGTAACTGTCAGGCTTGTCACTGACAGGTTGGTTATGTTTCAGTTTTTCCTCTGTGTTTGTGTTTTATTTCCTGTCAGTGCTTCTAATGTGGTTCAGTTTCCTGCTTGTCTCCCTGAGCAATGTTTCCCCTCACCTGCGGCTGATTGGCAGCCTGGCCACACCTGTCAATCAGCCGGCTACTATTTATACCTGCCTCGCCCTACAGTGCTGGAGTATTGTTAGCTGTGTCCTAGTTCCTGTTTCCTGAATGCTGTTAGCTATTTCCACTTTGCCTGGTTCCTGGTTCCTGTTTTCCTGAATTTTATTTTTGACATTAAAATCCTGTTTTCCTGCAACAAGCCTGCCATCTCTATATCTTGTTATTCGTCACCAACGCTTCCTGACTGTAACAGTATCAACTACTGAGTGTTACACCATTCCTGCTGTTCGGCTCCCAGTTCCAGACCGTAGTCAAGGAGCAGAGGGGAGATGTTCCCTCCTGGACCGATGTGTTTGTCTGGGGTATCACCCTTTACTTTACCCGAGACTGGGTCTGCTAAGCTCCGCTTTCAGGTCGGAATGACGAGCTCGCCAACTCGTGACAATTTGGTCGCTGTATTCTTATTTCTGCTGGACAAAACCTGATACATTGGCAAGTCGCCACTACTGCTCCACTTGAATGCGACCGCTTGCTTTCGTCACTCTTTCGCTCCCTCACTGATGTCACTTACCAGACATTACACACTGCCATTCTTAAGGGAGTACACACACACATACACTACTCTCATAACACTAGCGTGATTGCATCGTCTTTCTGTCTTGCTGTGGATTCTCTTCATGGAGTGGGAAGAGAAACTGTAATATCTTGTTACATCGACTCAGTAACTTGTCTTTAGTTTTATGCAGATGTGTGGTAACCGGTAATGTGCGTCAAACACATCTTGAGCAGATTTTTAGATATTATTTGAACATTATCAGCTGGTGTTATCGACTCATTTTTTTTTTTTTTTTTGATGCTGACTAGCAGTGATACACACATGTTGCTTTGCCAAGATGGTGACTCGCTCAGTCATGTTTTTGATGATTTGTTTTATTAATTCCATAAACATCATCACTTCTTCCTCTCAGCACTGTCCATCACACCTACTTTTTTCAATGTAATGGTCTGAAAACACAGTTATGTTGATCTCTAGCTATAAGCTAATGCTAGCGTTAATTTTTTGGGCGATGTTACTAGCTTCACTGTGACATTTGGTACCTAATCAAATTTGCTTATACTCAGCTTCCGGTTTGGGCAAGATGGAGTAGACACAGGTTGAGTCACCCTCCCACTACTTTTTACATTGCCACTCTTTTAAAACTCCACAAACTACGCCAGTGAGCCGGCGAACGGGTGATTATATTACACCAGAGTTGCAACCGACAAGAAATGCCAACTCACTCGACGAAGCGGAGCCCGACCTAACTCCTCCGATGGGAGTGCCGTCGAAGTCAACATGTTGGCTATAGCTAGTTTTCTGGAAGAAGACCGCCAGGCCCTCTCCACGGACTTCAGGACAGCTATTTCTTCACTCGAGACAAAGATTGACAATGTACACACCAAGGTCTCTGAACACTCTCAGAAAAGTATTTCACTCGAGGAAAATGACACCTTGCAAGACGAAGGCCTGCTAGCATTGAAAGCAACATGTGCTAAGCTAACGGAGATCGAAGCTAAGCTACGGGCTAAAGTTAGCGACCTCGAATCCCGGAGTCGGTGAAATAACATTCGAGTGGTCGGCATACCAGAGTCCGTGGATGGGCCACGTCCAATTACATTTTTTGCGAAGCTACTGAAGGATATATTTGACGAGGATTTCTTTGAATCACCGCCGGAGTGCGACCGGGCTCATTGGACACTCGCCAGCAAGCCAAAGCCAGACCAGAGACCGAGGCCTGTTCTGATACGGCTACACAAGTACCAGGTGAAGGAGAGAATTATCCGCGAGGCCAGGGCCAGGTAAGGCAAGCTACAATACCGAGGTTACCCCGTCACCATCTATGAGGACTACGCGCCTGAAGTGGTGGAACAACGCCAAAAATACCGTGATGTGATGTCGGAGCTTTACCAAATGGGCCTAAGACCAGCATTATTGTTCCCCGCCAGGCTTGTTATAGTAACGAAGGATGGTGGTAAGAATAGATTTGGATCGGTTACAGAGGCCAAGAACTTTTTGACATCAGCCCGCAAACAAGATACCTGATGGCTTGGACGACTATTCACCCCTACAAAATGGCTGGACATGACAACAATTTGCACCTTGACTGTGCAACTCCTGGAACAAACACTGTAAGTTTAACTCTTTTTAGAGTCCTGTCTTATGACACCTTTTCACTCACTGTGGACACTGTGGACTTTTGTTTGTTTTGCTGCTCTAAACCCTGACCGCCACTTTAGATGTGTGCTCACAACAGGAAGCAATATTTGAGTGTTGCAATTGACACACTGGCCAACGGTGGTCACATAATTTCCATCATAATTTCCAACATGGACTGTCATGACTATTTCTGTTTTGTGCGTTTGTTTCGTTCTGTACCGGGCGTTCCTTCTCTTTTTTTTTTTTTGTCTGAGGGGCCAAACTATTTATAACACTTTTTGATCACATTTAACCCCAATTATTTACATCAGTTTGGGGGTTCACCCAAGGGACATACAGATGGCGTCATGACAAGGTGCTCATGACACTGGCTAACACCCTGGAGCAGCAGAGATGCAAGAAACAGCAACCACAAGGGAAAACAAGATCCATCCAGTTTGTGAGGGAGGGAGAAAAGCCACCAACCACAGCAACATCAAGGAAGAGCCTACTGCAAATGGCACGGTCTTGGGATATGAAGGTAGACCTGGGAGGAAGGCTGCAGTTCCCCCAGGTTGTACAAACAACCCTGAGACCGGATGTGGTGCTGTGGTCAAAAGAGGCAAAGAAGATAATTCTCATTGAACTCACAGTCCCATGGTAAGAAGGTTGGGATCAAGCCTTTGAAAGGAAAAGTCCTAAATACCAGGACCTTTTAAATGACTGCAGGGGAAAAGGATGGCAGGCATGGCTGTTCCCGGTCGAGGTCGGCTGCAGAGGATTCCCTGCCCAGTCGGTATGGAGAATGCTCACAGCTTTAGGAATAACAGGGTAGGAGAGAAAGACAGCAGCTCGCAGGATGGGGGAGGCAGCGGAGAGAGCCTCTTGCTGGTTATGGAGCAGGAGAGATGAGATGAGCTGGAAGCCAGGAGGAGGAGATAGGCAGTGACTTGGCCACCACTGCCGGCCCACCAGTGGTAGGGTGTTACGGTTCAGGGTCGAAACACCCAATGACCGCTGGATACCGTCTGAAGATATCAAGTTCTCCTGGCCAAGGCTCCATTCACCTAAGGTGAATGAAGAAGAAAGCATCTCCGAATGTAATGCAAGCAATCACATCAGTTTGGGGGTTCTATCAAGGACTGGTGCCCTCCTAATTTGATTTAGTCATTCGTATGTACGTTATGAGGCACTCCTTGGTCCAAAATACACCACTAAAACTAATGGTGCGCTGTACATTTTGGTGTTGAGCCAACGCTGCTTATGTGCCTTGTTTGTTTACTTCTGTCTAATACTTCCTATATTAATATACTCTCAGTTTGGGATGTGTCTCGCGAGCCTAAGCTCACTTTAATTCTCATTTCACCTTATGGAGTTGATTACTGTCACTGTAAGGGAGGAGACTCCGGAAGTTAGCATTAGTCAAGTAAGCCTAAGCAAGAGCAAGAGAGCTCAGATAGGGTTCTTATTTAGGGTTGGTAGTAAGGGTAATTGCATTCTAATCTGTTGAGGTTTATTGAAATGTGTCTTTCTGTAATTACTAGTTTTTATTTAGTTTTATTCTTTTTATTATTCTTTTATTTTTTTTACCTTGTTGTTTTGCACCACTTTGTTATTTTTCTTTTTTGTTGCTATACCTTCCCTCTTTCCTTCCCGTCCCTCCCCGTGGGGTCTAAGGCGTGTCACACAGATTTACTGTCGGGGTCTATTAGATGGCGGATGCTGGTAGGATGAGGAGTAGCGGACTGCATATCATCTCTTGGAACGTCGAAGGCATGAACAACGCTGTCAACATTGGTAAGGTCTTAACTCGGCTGCAGCACCCTAAAGGGGACATTATGTTTCTGCAAGAAACACACCTGAAGACATCAGAAATTCTTCGTATTAAGAGGTCTTGGATGAGCCATTTATTCCATTCTAAATTTTCTGCTAAGGCTAGGGGTTCACCCATAATTATCCATAAACGTGTAATGTTTGAGCCAGCAGACATTATAGAAGATAATGAGGGTCGCTATGTTGTGGTTTCGGGCACGTTACAGAACACACCGGTGATTTTAGTCTCTGTGTATGCACCTAACTGGGATGATGACACTTTTTTCACAAGGCTTTTTGCTAGAATCCCCAACGTAGATCGCCACCGCATAATCATAGGCGGGGATTTTAACTTAGTCCAGGATGCAATTCTTGACCAATCCTCCCATACCCGAGCAGAGGCTGTGTCAATTTATGCAGACCATGTCGGACTTTTGGATGCCTGGAGATTCAGGAACCCGCATGGGAAGGCATTTTCATTCTTCTCGCACGTTCACCATTCGTTCTCCAGTATTGATTTCTTTTTAATAGATAACAATCTCTTGCATTGTGTCAATGCATGGGACTATCACCCAATAGACGTCTCCGACCACGCGCCAATCTCAGTCAACATTACATTTCCACAAAGTGTAACCGGCTGCACAATGTGGAGGTTCAGCTCTCACTTGCTTTCAGATATTTAGTTCAAAGATTTTGTTGAAACAGAAATTCATACCTATATTGAGTTGAATGACACCACTGACATTGCGAATAGCACTTTGTGGGAAGCACTTACAGTTGTGAGGGGGGAGGGGGGGGGTGGGCGACATTGGGATGGGTCAAATGCAGAGATTCATTTCACCACACCTATTGTGTGTGTGACAATCATTGGTACTTTAACTTTAAATAATAGCAAGTGAAGTTTTAGATAGATAGATAGATAGATAGATAGATAGATAGATGGATAGATAGATAGATAGATAGATAGATGGATAGATAGATAGATAGATAGATAGATAGATAGATAGATAGATAGATAGATAGATAGATAGATAGATAGATAGATAGATAGATAGATGGATGGATGGATGGATGGATGGATGGATGGATGGATGGATGGATGGATGGATAGATAGATAGATAGATAGATAGATAGATTGATAGATAGATAGATAGATAGATAGATAGATAGATAGATAGATAGATAGATAGATAGATAGATAGATAGATAGATAGATAGATAGATAGATAGATAGATAGATAGATAGATAGATAGATAGATAGATAGATAGTACTTTATTTATTCCGTCAGGAGAGTTCCTTCAGGAAAATTAAAATTTTCAGCACAATCCCATTCATGTTTAGACAAACATTACAGGGAGACAGAACAGGATCGCTGACGGGTCTGCCGGCTTCCAGCGCCCCTTACAAAAAAGATGAGATACAGGTAAACAAGGAGGGGGAATAGAAGATTAAAACAAAATTTAAAAAATCGGTCTTAGCCTGGGCCCTGGAGAGGAGGTGCAGACTGAGGCCAAGGGAAAAAACAACAGCTCATAGCCATGGTAGATATCCCTCTTCCATGTGTGTAAGAGGGAAACATCAAACATCGAAAAACACAGAGGACATTAAAGACATTAAAGCAGCAGATACAACCAGACACTTCTACATACTAGCTATGAATAAAAAGTAAAAGAAACATATCCACTGTGGTGGCCTCTGGGGTGTTCCACGCCATCGTCCGCTGGGGTGGAGGGAGCATGGCCAGAGACAGGAGCAGACCCAACAAAGCAACCAAGACAGCCGACTCCATTTTCGGCCTGTGTCCAGTCCGCATGGATGAGCGAGGATACGTCCAAGGTGACTGAGGTGTCCGACAACTGCTCACCCAGCCAAGACACCGCGAAGCCTCTCCGTCCCAGCGCTCAGTGCTAGCTCTTCAGCCCTGTCCCCTCATCCGCACCTCCTCCAGTCCCTCCAAACTCTGCAGTCCTGTCCCCTCATCCGCATCTCTGCCAGTCCCTCCAAACCGATTCCGGTGTGGCAGACACCCAGCAGCTGGTCTCCATGGCCAAAAGGCTCCCGGGAGTCAGATCCAGAAGTCCACAAAAAAAAGCACCACAGAGGTCACGAAAGTGGCACCCCTTGTCACACAGTCCCAAAAGGTCCTGGACCAAAAGTAAAAAAAATATAATAAGACATGAAAACAAGAGGGAAACACAAAAGGATGACACAAGAGCACAGAGCTCCTGCCTACAGGAGCGGATGTGACGCGCTTGACACACATTTTTTTCTTTATCATTTAAAAATAAAAACAACTTTTACGATCAAAACAAAAGTATTTAAACACTCAAATAAATATATGTATTTTAATTAGATGGATCAATATGATTATATAACATATTGATTCTGCCAAGTAAAGTATATTGTGTGGCTATTTAATTGGAATGCCCATCCATCCATTTTCTACCGCTTATTCCCTTTCGGGGTCGCGGGGGGCGCTGGCGCCTATCTCAGCTACAATCGGGCGGAAGGCAGGGTACACCCTGGACAAGTCGCCACCTACTTTTTTAAATAAAACCTGGTTATACATGTATATGAGTACATTTTGAGCACATACATACAGTACAGTGATAATAATGATGACCGTGAGATGATAATTTCATCTCCTTACATCCCCATTCAGACGTAAGACGCTGCATCAGCAAGCGTTTATCCCTGATCAAATAATACATCTGTTCAGCCGCTCAAATCTTGTTAGAGTAAACATTTGATTATATAATGTACAGTAGATTAAATTTCATTTAAATTAAGATCAATGAAAGTGCTTCACACAGCAACTCAACTTTGTATTTTGCTAATTCATTCAAGCTGCATTCAATACAACATCCCAAATGTAATGTAATTGTATCATAATGTTTTTACTGAGAATGATTATTTTTCCAACTCCAACTTTCTGTAGTGTCTGAAATGAATAGATTGTATAATAACAGTGGGCCCCTATTTTTAGAATGTTGACTCATCACTTGTAACGCAATGTACATGTTCACAGTTCTGCCAGTGCAGAGCCCCACTTTAAAGCTGTAAAGGATGGAAAATCTGTTCAACTCGATATCTTCACGGTAGGACTCTCTTATACAAAAGCATATTTATTCTTTGGATAATAAATGCATAACACCAGTGGTGTTTTGTTACCTTTTTTGCATTAAACTCAATTCATTCTGTAAATATTATGTAAGGTCTTTATTATGCATTCTGAGGTCATGACATTTTTTTTCTTGTGATTTCTTGTGGTTTTCTTGTTATGAAATAGAAACCACCCTCTGAAGATTGTAGTCCATACTCGAACAATTTGATAATAATATAGTTGAAGAAAATTACAGAGCCAAAAGCAGTTAAAGAGGGCATGGGAGGATGGGGAAAATATAGACTTGTGCTACTTCAGCACCATGGACAGAACCTGCACATGTTCTAAATAGCATCTTGGAACACTTCCTGTTGGACAATACAAACACAAATATTTAGTTGCATATTCAAAGTGTCGCTGAAAAGATTTCACCACACTATGTTCATGATTTTTTTATTTAAAGAGAATGATCAGGATATAATAAAATCAAGGAGTGTAGATACAATAGGTTCGGTTGTCATATGCACAAAGGGGAACTTCACTTTTTTATGTTTTTCGTTCACAATTATTATGAAAGACATGTCGATGGATGATTTTTTTTTTTTTAATGCATTTCAAATATTATCCATCTATCCATTTTTACCGCTTATTCCCTTCGGGATAGCGGGGGGCGCTGGAGCCTATCTGAGCTACATTCGGGCGGGAGCCGGGGTACACCCTGGAAAAGTCGCCACCCCATCGCATATTTTAAATATTAAATACATTTACATAAAACTCTGCTTACAGCGGAGCCAATGGGAGGTCCCTATTCTGCCCATTAAGTTCAATAGATAACCAACAAATAAAGCACCAACAATACTCTATTTACATTTTGTGATTTGAATATTAACCAAGTGTTTTTTGTTTTTTTCATATCGCCTAGCCCTGTAAGGATGTGATAATCAGCTTCGGGTAATCCTAAGTAAAGAAGCAACAACACACAAAAGTTTGTAACTGTATTGTGGTGGTCGCATGGTTATGAGCGGCTCGTTCTCCCAAGATGCAGCAGGAAGTCCGTAGGCAATGTGTAGGTAAGACAATGATTTATTCGAATAAATCATACAGGATACAAAATAAATAGCGTTCGGATTGCACGGGAAGCAAAGCTAAGGAAGCTAGCGCATAAGGCATTAAATAAGTAGACGACGTAACTTGTTACATAAAAGCAAGTAAGACAGCCAGACAGTGTGTGGCAAAAGACAGGAATGTGTTGCTCTCTGATTAGTGCCCAGGAGCAGATGAGGGACTCAAACACTAATCAGAGACAGGTGAAACTAATCAGCACCCATGGAAACTAAAACACAAACTCAAGAGTGCTGAAAACAGAACCGAAGTAGTCAAACTAACAGAACAAAACATGATCTGGGCAACGGACCATAACAGTAACGCAACAATATTTCCTCCTCAAAAGACCCTCAAATTCCACTGTTTAGCGATTCAGTAATCCACAGGCCAATATCAATCCACTGAGAAAATAAAAAAATGTAAGTGCTATAATAATCCATTAAAGGCCTACTGAAATGAGATGTTCTTATCTAAACGGGGATAGCAGGTCCATTCTATGTGTCATACTTGATCATTTCGCGATATTGCCATACTTTTGCTGAAAATATTTACTAGAGAACATCCACGATAAAGTTTGCAACTTTTGCTCGCTAATAAAAAAGCCTTGTCTTTACCGGAAGTCGCAGACGATGACGTCACCTGTGTGAGGGCTCCTCAAATTGTTTATAATAGGAGCCTCCAACAAAAAGAGCTATTCGGACTGAGAAAACGACAATTTCCCCATTAATTTTAACGAGGATGAAAGATTTGTGGCTAAAAATATTGATAACGAAGGACTAGAAAAAAAAAATAATAATAAATAAATTTAAAAAAAAGGCGATTGCATTGTGAGCGGTTCAGATGTTTTTAGACACATTTACTAGGATAATTCTGGGAAATCCCTTATCTTTCTATTGTGTTGCTAGTGTTTTAGTGAGTTAAATAGTACCTGATAGTCGGAGGGGTGTGTCCACGGGTGTCTTGACGCCAGTCTCTGAGGGAATTAGTCACGGCATTAGCAGCACAACAGAAGCTCCACTGATCTCCGGAAAGAGGCGACTTTTTACCACAATTTTCTCACCGAAACCTGCCAGTTGACAAGAGATCGGGATCCATGTTTGCTTGAACGCTCTGATCCCTAATAAAGCTTCACCTCCGGGAATTTTAAACAAGGAAACACCGTGCATTTGTGTGGCTAAAAGCTAAATCTTCCCAACTCCGTCTTTCTACTTTTACTTCTCCATAATGAATTGAACAAATTGCAAAAGATTCATCAACACAGACGTCCAGAATATTGTGTAATTGCGCGATGAAAAGAGACGACTTTTAGCCGCTAGTGGTGCTGCGCTAATATGTCCCCTCCAACTCGAGACGTCACGCATACACGTCATCATTCCGCGACGTTTTCAACAAGAAACTCCGCGAGAAATTAAAAATTGTAATTTAGTAAACTAAAAAGGTCGTATTGGCATGTGTTGTAGTGTTAATATTTCATCATTGATATATAAATTATCAGACTGCGTGGTCGGTAGTAGTGGGTTTCAGTAGGCCTTTATAAGTTGCTCAGAAGCAATTGATAGCATCCGCGGACAGGTCTCGCCTCGCTGTCTGATGTCACTCCATCATGCCGCTCTTGCGTGGCATCAAAACACATCTTGTGTAACTGCACACCCACCTACTATGATAATTGATTGTATGTATTGGTGTGATGTATTTGATATGATATCAAGTATGATATGGTGCACAGTACCATGTAAAAGATGTGTGCTCTGCCTACATAAATATCCTTTAGATTGAGTGTAATTGTAATGAATAGAAAATCCAGGCTTTACAAGATGATGACATAATTGCATTACACTGCAAACATAATCGACATGTTTAGGAATTACAGAACAGCTGTTGATAAAAGACTTCCCTGCTGTGAAATGTTAACCTCTTGTACCAATAAAAATTGTAATAAAAATGCATTTGTTACATTTTTATACCGGTATCAATAAGAAATATTGTTAAGGGATTGTATTGATTGTATTGATAAAATCTTAATGATGTACTGTACATCCCTACTCAAAAGTGTAAGAAAACAAGATAAAACAACTGGTCAGCACAGGTGTCATTATCATCCATCCATTCATTTTCTACCGCTTATCCCTTTCAGGGTCGCAAGGGGTGCTGGAGCCTATCTCAGCTGCATTAGGGCGGAAGGCGCACCCTGGACAAGTCGCCACCTCATCGCAGGGGCAACACAGATAGACAGACAACATTCACACTCACATTCACACACTAGGGTCAATTTAGTGTTGCCAATCAACCTATCTTCAGGTGCACGTCTTTGGAGGTGGGAGGAAGCCGGAGTACCCGGAGGGAACCCACGCATTCACGGGGAGAACATGCAAACTCCACACAGAAAGATCCCGAGCCCGGGATTGAACTCAGGACTACCCAAGACCTTCGTATTGTGAGGAGCATGCACTAACCACTGTGACACCGTGCTGCCCACTGAGCATGTTTGAGCTGTGGTGTCCTTATCAGCTCATTATTTAATGTTAAATTTGAAAAATATATTTTCTTAGAACCAATCCTATTAATATCGTAATCGATTCCCAGGTAGCGTGTTTATTTAAATGTGAGAGATACTCATCTCTAATAGACAGGCCTTTTTAAAAAAATTGAATCTTTGGTTGGTAGAGCGGCCGTGCCTGCAACTTGAGGGTTGCAGGTTTGATCCCTGCTTCCGCCATCCTAGTCACTGCCTGTCACAACAGGGCTTGGTTTAAAGTTGTTTCTTCGATGCAGATAATGATTTGCACGGGCGAGACGTGACTGTGAGTACATTTTCTTTTATTTAATACTATAAATAATAAGACAAACAAAAGGCACGCACGAGGGCGGAAGTACAAAACTAGGCTGTGAAACAAAAGACTGGCACAAATGCTGCAAACTACAAACATGAAACAAAAACACTTGCTCGATTGGCATGAATGATAATGACTATAAACAAAACTAGCACAATAGCATAAATACACAAACTTACAAGGCATGGGACTGGATGAGGGCATGAAGGAGGTGCATGAAGTTCCAGGATGGCGGCGCCAGGACGGGCTGCGTCCTCGAGGGGCTATTGCTAAAGATGGAACATTTGGCAGAAATACCGGAAAATTCTACAAACTTTATGGCTGGCTCACATCGTGGTCACTCCGTGATCATCTTCTGGATGTGGACATATCGGGCCGTTTTGGACTGATAGACGCGGGCGTGCTAAACATGCTAAATAGCATGGGAATACGTCGGCGGCTACATCCAGCGGCCTGTGAAGCAGCGGAGTCTAGTAGCAGCGGGGGCCGTCTACGGAGCAGACGCCAGCGGTGTGATCGGAAACGCGGATGTCGAGCGGGGCTAAAAACAAAGCAGAAGGCTAATCCCCACAGAACACCACTTCCCTCCATCCTGAAGACCGATTTAAATGGAAAATGCGAGACTACTGGTCTGGGTAAGGAGTCAGTTAAATTAGAACACGTTTTTTCTGCTTTGAGTGTTTCAGAGTTGGACATGTGTTTTACCGTGGTGGCTAACTATGATGCATGCAGTTTATCAAAGCAACAAACAAACAATCGGAAAATCCCCGTTACTGAGGTGGCTAACCATGATGCGTGCAGTTTATCAAAGCAACAATCAAACAATCGGAAAATCCCCGTTACTGAGGTGGCTAACCATGATGCGTGCAGTTTATCAAAGCAACAAACAAACAATCGGAAAATTCCCGTTACTGAGGTGGCTAACCAAGATGCGTGCAGTTTATCAAAGCAACAATCAAACAATCGGAAAATTCCTGTCGTATCAATTCCTAGATATGGTCGTAACTATACTAAATGCACTGGGCATAATAAACACAACATTATTAATATTGCTACTACGGATAATTTGATCAAAAACTCCCTAAAACAGCCCACTACCTATAATATAGGTTTTTTAAACATAAGATCATTGTCTCCCAAAACGTTATTAGTTAATGATATTATCAGAGACAACAATCTTAACGTCATCGGTCTCAGTGAAACCTGGCTTAAACCAAACGACTTTTTTGCGCTAAATGAGGCATGTCCTCCTAACTTTACACATGCGCATATTGCCCGTCCGTTTAAAAGGGGTGGGGGGGTCGCACTAATATACAACGAAAACTTTAACCTTAGTCCTAACATAAATAATAAATATAAATCGTTTGAGGTGCTCACTATGAAGTCTGCCACACCGCTGCCTCTACACCTGGCTGTTATCTACCGCCCCCCAGGGCCCTATTCGGACTTTATCAATGAATTCTCAGAGTTCGTTGCTGATCTAGTGACACACGCCGATAATATAATCATAATGGGGGACTTTAATATCCATATGAATACCCCATCGGACCCACCGTGCGTGGCGCTCCAGACTGTAATTGATAGCTGTGGTCTCACACAAATAATAAATTAACCCACGCATCACAACGGTAGTACGATAGACCTAGTGCTTGTCAGGGGTATCACCGTCTCCAAAGTTACGATACTCCCGTATACTAAAGTATTGTCCGATCATTACCTTATAAAATTCGAGGTTCAGACGCATGTTCGTCAAACTAATAATAATAATAACTGCTATAGCAGCCGCAACATTAATACAGCCACAACGACAACTCTTGCTGACCTACTGCCCTCGGTAATGGCACCATTCCCAAAGTATGTGGGCTCTATTGATAACCTCACTAACAACTTTAACGACGCCCTGCGCGAAACCATTGATAACATAGCACCGCTAAAGTTAAAAAAGGCTCCAAAAAAGCGCACCCCGTGGTTTACAGAAGAAACTAGAGCTCAGAAATTATTATGTAGAAAGCTGGAACGCAAATGGCGCACGACTAAACTTGAGGTGCACCATCAAGCATGGAGTGATGGTTTAATAACTTATAAACGCATGCTTACCTTAGCTAAAGCTAAATATTACTCAAATCTCATCCACCGTAATAAAAACGATCCTAAATTTTTGTTTAGTACGGTAGCATCGCTAACCCAACAAGGGACCCCTTCCAGTAGCTCAACCCACTCAGCTGATGACTTTATGCAATTCTTTAGTAAGAAAATTTAAGTCATTAGAAAGGAGATTAAAGACAATGCGTCCCAGCTACAACGGGGTTCTATTAACACTGATACGATGGTATATACAGCGGGTACTGCCCTCCAAAATAGTTTCTCTCGTTTTGAGGAAATAACATTAGAGGAATTGTTACAACGTGTAAATGGAATAAAACAGACAACATGCTTACTTGATCCTCTTCCTGGGAAACTGATCAAGGAGCTCTTTGTATTATTAGGTCCATCAGTGCTAAATATTATAAACTTATCACTCTCCTCGGGCACTGTTCCCCTAGCATTCAAAAAAGCGGTTATTCATCCTCTTCTTAAAAGACCTAACCTCGATCCTGACCTCATGGTAAACTACCGACCGGTGTCTCACCTTCCCTTTATTTAAAAAATCCTTGAAAAAATTGTTGCGGAGCAGTTAAATGAACACTTGGCGTCTAACAATCTATGTGAAACCTTTCAATCCGGTTTCAGGGCAAATCACTCCACGGAGACAGCCCTCGCAAAAATGACTAATGATCTATTGCTAACGATGGATTCTGATGCGTCATCTATGTTGCTGCTCCTCGATCTTAGCGCTGCTTTCGATACCGTCAATCATAATATTTTATTAGAACGTATCAAAACACGAATTTGTATGTCAGACTTAGCCCTGTCTTGGTTTAACTCTTATCTTACTGATAGGATGCAGTGTGTCTCCCATAACAATGTGACCTCGGACTACGTTAAGGTAACGTTTGGAGTTCCCCAGGGTTCGGTCCTTGGCCCTGCACTCTTCAGCATCTACATGCTGCCGCTAGGTGACATCATACGCAAATACGGTGTTAGCTTTCACTGTTATGCTGATGACACCCAACTCTATATGCCCCTAAATCTGACCAACACGCTGGATTGTAGTCAGCTGGAGGCGTGTCTTAATGAAATTAAACAATGGATGTCCGCTAACTTTTTGCAACTCAACGCCAAAAAAACGGAAATGCTGATTATCGGTCCTGCTAGACACCGAACTCTATTTAATAATACAACTCTAACATTTGACAACCAAACAATTAAACAAGGCGACACGGTAAAGAATCTGGGTATTATCTTCGACCCAACTCTCTCCTTTAAGGCACACATTAAAAGCGTTACTAAAACAGCCTTCTTTCATCTCCGTAATATCGCTAAAATTCGCTCCATTCTGTCCACTAAAGACGCTGAGATCATTATCCATGCGTTTGTTACGTCTCGCCTCGACTACTGTAACGTATTATTTTCGGGTCTCCCCATGTCTAGCATTAAAAGATTACAGTTGGTACAAAATGCGGCTGCTAGACTTTTGACAAGAACAAGAAAGTTTGATCACATTACGCCTGTACTGGCTCACCTGCGCTGGCTTCCTGTGCACTTAAGATGTGACTTTAAGGTTTTACTACTTACGTATAAAATACTACACGGTCTAGCTCCATCCTATCTTGCCGATTGTATTGTACCATATGTCCCGGCAAGAAATCTGCGTTCAAAGGACTCCGGCTTGTTAGTGATTCCCAAAGCCCAAAAAAAGTCTGCGGGCTGTAGAGCGTTTTCCGTTCGGGCTCCAGTACTCTGGAATGCCCTCCCGGTAACAGTTCGAGATGCCACCTCAGTAGAAGCATTTAAGTCTCACCTTAAAACTCATTTGTGTACTCTAGCCTTTAAATAGACTCCCTTTTTAGACCAGTTGATCTGCCGTTTCTTTTCTTTTTCTTCTATGTCCCACTCTCCCTTGTGGAGGGGGTCCGGTCCGATCCGGTGGCCATGTACTGCTTGCCTGTGTATCGGCTGGGGACATCTCTGCGCTGCTGATCCGCCTCCGCTTGGGATGGTTTCCTGCTGGCTCCGCTGTGAACGGGACTCTCGCTGCTGTGTTGGATCCGCTTTGGACTGGACTCTCGCGACTGTGTTGGATCCATTATGGATTGAACTTTCACAGTATCATGTTAGACCCGCTCGACATCCATTGCTTTCCTCCTCTCTAAGGTTCTCATAGTCATTATTGTCACCGACGTCCCACTGGGTCATTATTGTCACCGATGTCCCACTGGGTGTGAGTTTTCCTTGCCCTTATGTGGGCCTACCAAGGATGTCGTGGTGGTTTGTGCAGCCCTTTGAGACACTAGTGATTTAGTGCTATATAAGTAAACATTGATTGATTGATTGATGAAGGAGGTGCAGCAAGGGTAGCGTGTGTGCGTGTGAAGATCCCAGAATGAAGACAAGAAAAAGAGTGACTTAAGTAGCCGTGATCATTAGTGAAAACAGGTGTGAGGCTGAGAACAGGGATGTGAAATGACAGGTGAAAATTAATGAGTTGGCATGGAGACGAAAACAAACCAGGAAGTGCCAAGACAGAACCAAATGTCCAAAAAAACCAAACCGAACATGAACAAAACAAAACATGATCCTTAGGTGTGTCACTGCTGTTGTGTCCTTGGGCAAGGCACTTTACCCACCTGCTCCCAGTTCCACCCACACTGGTTTAAATGTAAAAATTAGATATAGGGTTTCACTATATAAAATGCTTTGAGTCAATAGAGAAAAAGCACTATATAAATATAATTCACTTCACTTCACTTAAATTTTAATATCAATTTTGTATTAAATGTATTTGTATATTCTGAATATAACAGGCTTCCTTTAATATTAATATGAATGATTAATGAATAACTATTATTATAAATTACTAATGAAACATGAATAATATTTATCATTATTATTATTATTTTATTATTACTATTATTATTATTACTATTATTATTATTATTATTATTACAAAAAATCATAATCATATAGAATATGATTGGGGTCAAAGTTGAAGAAAATAAATAAGTGAACAAGCTTTCTCGTTTAGGGTTGCTAGAAAACTTCCCTGGTAAATGGAAATAATCAGGAGACAAGAAAGAAAAATGCAATCCAAATTATAATAGCAACTACTTAAAATACAGTTTTGTTGCTTCAAGGTAAGCTTAAGTTCCCGTTATATGCGGGGAGAAGTTGGTTGTTCAGTCATTTTGGATGAAAGTTAAAAACATCTATCCCGAATGTTCCACAATGGTATTAAAGACGTTGAGTCTGGATTGTAAGAACTGGGTGATAAAAAAAAAAAAACATGCTGTGCCTGTCACTCATGCACATCAAACCCCGCTGTTATCTCCGCTCTGAAACTGCAATTAGTGAGTCATTATTGCTTTTTTCCTGGGTTCCATGCTATTTATATTTTATACTATGTGTTTTTTGCCGTTGGTAAAACCCTAAAATTATTTAAATTGATGGTGAACGTGGGTATTGTGACATTAAAAAGCTCCAGCTAACTTCTTGAAAACAATTGTTGAAGCTGAACCGTCTTTTAAAACAGTGTCACCAAAAAAGCTTAAAAATATATATTATTTATGGCACTATGCGGGTTACATAAATAACATGTTTTTTTATTGCAGCTACATTAAGTGGCATACTATATAATCCCTGCTTTGTAAATTTTGACCTAAACATAAATGGGGATATTTATGTTTTAGACTCAGAATATGTAACACGTCACAACACTGCACCAACAGTTTCCCCCTTAGTACACATTTCTTGTCAGTAGTATCGGACACACACTTAAACATCCTGTTGAGTGCCCTTCACAATAAGGTACATCCTGTTGACAAAAATAAAATACATAATACATTTTTCAAAAAAAGTTATTGTGTCCATTTCCATTCAAAATATATATTTCTCCCAAATACGGTGGATTTACAAACCTAGTTGCTTTGTGAACTGGGTTTGTATATAGAAAAGTTTGTACATTAAAGCACATTTCTCAATAAGACACAATTTAAATATGAATAATAAAGTTAAAGTTAAAGTTAAAGTTAAAGTACCAGTGATTATCACACACACATTAGATGTGGTGAGGTCACCACCAACCCCTGGGAGGTGAGACGAGC
This sequence comes from Nerophis ophidion, assembly GCF_033978795.1. Taxonomy (NCBI): domain Eukaryota; kingdom Metazoa; phylum Chordata; class Actinopteri; order Syngnathiformes; family Syngnathidae; genus Nerophis; species Nerophis ophidion. The sequence continues at coordinate 53,551,337 of NC_084621.1, read as the reverse complement.
AGTGAGCAGCAGCAGTGGCCACGCACGGGAATCATTTTTGGTGATTTACCCCCAATTCTAACCCTTGATGCTGAGTGGCAAGCAGGGAGGTAAAGGGTCCTATTGTAATAGTCTTTGGTATATCTCAGCCGAGGTTTGAACTCACGACCTACCGATCTCAGGGCGGACACTCTAACCCAGGGGTAGGGAACCTATGGCTCTGGAGCCAGATGTGGCTCTTTTGATGACGGCATCTGGCTCTTGGATAAATATTCGCTGATATTGCTTAACACTGTGCACTTAAGATGTGACTTTAAGGTTTTACTACTTACGTATAAAATACTACACGGTCTAGCTCCAGCCTATCTTGCCGATTGTATTGTACCATATGTCCCGGCAAGAAATCTGCGTTCAAAAGACTCCGGCTTATTAGTGATTCCTAGAGCCCAAAAAAAGTCTGCGGGCTATAGAGCGTTTTCCGTTCGGGCTCCAGTACTCTGGAATGCCCTCCCGGTAACAGTTCGAGATGCTACCTCAGTAGAAGCATTTAAGTCTCACCTTAAAATTCATCTGTATACTCTAGCCTTTAAATAGACCTCCTTTTTAGACCGCTTCTTTTCTTTCTCCTATGTCCCCCCCTCCCTTGTGGAGGGGGTCCGGTCCGATGACCATGGATGAAGTACTGGCTGTCCAGAGTCGAGACCCAGGATGGACCTCTCGTCGGGACCAGGATGGACCGCTCGCCTGTATCGATTGGGGAAATCTCTACGCTGCTGATCCGCCTCCGCTTGGGATGGTTTCCTGTGGACTGGACTCTCGCTGCTGTCTTGGATCCGCTTGAACTGAACTCTCGTGGCTGTGTTGGAGCCACTATGGATTGAACTTTCACAGTATCATGTTAGACCCGCTCAACATCCATTGCTTTCGGTCCCCTAGAGGGGGGGGGGGGGCTGCCCACATCTGAGGTCCTCTCCAAGGTTTCTCATAGTCAGCATTGTCACTGGCGTCCCATTGGATGTGAATTCTCCCTGCCCACTGGGTGTGAGTTTTCCTTGCCCTTTTGTGGGTTCTTCTGAGGATGTTGTAGTCGTAATGATTTGTGCAGTCCTTTGAGACATTTGTGATTTGGGGCTATATAAATAAACATTGATTGATTGATTGAACACCATAAGTAATGAATAATTACGCTGGTAATCCATCCATCCATCCATTTTATACAGCTTGTCCCGTTCAGGTCGCGAGGGGTACTGGAGCCTTCCTCAGCTGCATTCACAGTGTTAAAAATAACGTTCAAAATATAAAACATTCTCATGCATTTTAATCCATCCATCCCTTTTCTAGAAGTCGCATTAATGGTAAAAAGTATTTTATGTAGAATCAGTTAACTTCAGAATAACAATGTTATCAAAAAGAACAAGAGACTTATTATACTCTAAAAATGTTGGTCGTACTTAAATATGCACGTATTTAGTTGTATTCAGTGTTAAAAAATATTATATGGCTCTTACGGAAATACATTTTAAAATATTAGGCTTTCATGGCTCTCTCAGCCAAAAATGTTCCCGACCCCTGCTCTAACTACTAGGTAATAATGGGTTCCAGTCGCGATACAAGTCCATATTTTAGAAAAAGGATGTTTACTATAAACACAATATACAACGCTAAACCGTACTGTATTAACAAACATAAAGGGGTTTTAGATCCATCCATCCATTTTCTACCGCTTGTCCTGTTTGGGGTTGCTGGAGCCTATCTCAGCTGCCAATCAACCTATCCCCAGGTGCATGTTTTTGGAGGTGGAAGTAAGCTGGAGTACCCGGGGGAACCCACGCAGTCACGGGGAGACATGCAAACTCCTCACAGAAAGATCCCGAGCCCAGGACTAAACCCAGGACTAATCAAGACGCTCGTATTGTGAGGCACAAGCACTAACCCCTGTTACGCCGTGCTGCATTCTATTTAATAACATTGTCAAAATAACAACAATTAGCTAAATTGTCCTTGATTGCAGCTGCCTTGCCGAAACACACACACACACACACACACACACACACACACACACACACACACACACACACGCACACACAACAACAAAAATCTCTCTCTCTCTCCCCCCGTCTTAGACACACACACGGTCACTAGCCCTGTGGTGCATTCACAGTTTGAAATCACAAAACTTTTAAAATTTAACAGCTATATAGGTCGATACAATGATTAGAAATATAACATAAAATGGACTTCACCTTGTCGGTTAATCCTCTTAATGTGCAGTCAAATAAGGGGCAAGGGAGGAAGGTAGTGTTGACATCGCTGTGGATACTTTCTGAATGTATCAAACGTCACACGTCGCTAGTCCATTGCTTTCTTTGGACTCATATTGAGCTAGAAAATTTGAAAACTCTTGTAAAAAAAAACTTTTAAAAAAAAGAAAGAAAAACACTTGTAACAGCCCACAAAGTAGCAATGAGGACAGTAGCTAAAAGCAGCAGTCCCTGTGCATTTACCACTGTATTAAAACCCACAGTTACACGGACAACAATAATTCTAGTATTCCTGTCATGTCGGGGTAAGCATTTTATTTCAAATGCTAAAGAAACACATACATTGTTTAAGGAAATTGGAAACAGGCAATTTCCTTTTCAGTCGGGATGCTCATTTTGGCAATAAAGCTCTGAAAAGAGGGAGCAAGTTTAAAAAGTTAAAACCTACGCTGTTTTATTTGTTTATAGATACTTTCCATTTTCTTAATTCATTCAATTTTTAGCCAATTGCAACAGGTTGCAAAAATAGAATACCGTACTTAAAATTATTTTTTTCACTCAAAACCCGACAGTGCGCCTTTTGACCCAGTGCGCCTAGTGTACGGAATAATTCTATTTTTGCTTACCGACCTCCAAGCAATTTTTTTCTTGGAACATGGTGTAATGAAAAGTGTGACCAGTAGATGGCAGTCAAACATAAGAGCTACGTATTAAGTTAAAGTACCAATGATTGTCACACACACACTAGGTGTGGCGAAATTATTCTCTGTATTCGACCCATCACCCTTGATCATCCCCTGGCAGGTGAGCGGAGCAGTGAGAAGCAGCGGTAGCTGCACCCGGGAATAATTTTTTGGTGCTTTAACCCCAATTCCAACCCTTGATGCTGAGTGCCAAGTAGGGAGTTAATAGGTCCCATTGTTATAGTCTTTGGTATGACTCGGCCGGGGTTTGAACTCACAACCTACCGATCTCAGGGCGGACACTCTAATCATTAGGCACTGAGTGTAGACTGCAATATGATAGCAACATGAATCAAGTAAACAACACCAACATTTTATATGCTCTATTGAAAAAATAGAACATTACACACGGCCCTCAAAATGTTTTAGTACAACTGTGGTAAGCTATGAAGCAGCACCACTTGACTTATTGTTGGCACATTAAAAATAAGAGTATTATTATGGTGTGTGTATAAGGTAAGACGTATTATCTAGCATTTTTTTCGCAATATAATGCAAAAGCAACTTTTCTTACCTCCTGGTACCTGCTGATCTGTATTTGGGATCTGCATAAATCCTGAAAATTGCTCGCGTCCGCCTTTGTAGTCCATATTCGTTTTCTCTATCTTCTTGTTTTGGGACATTCATCATCTGCTGTTACCATTTCTAATATAAAGTAATGTAAAGTTCTTACTTATATCCGTCAGTAAACTTGTCATGAAAGCGCTAAAACATATCGATGACGGGGAGAAAACCACGTAAATAAGACTGCCCACAAAACGGGGCATCCGGAAGCGACTATCAGAAATGTGGCTTGTAGATGATTTATAAAATATCATCTATGCAACATTATGACCAAAGAACCACCATTACATGTTATGTAGACCACAAGAAAGTGTTTTCAATTTAGAAAAAAAAAGATAATATGACTCCATTAAAGGGGAACATTATCACCACACCTATGTAAGCGTCAATATATACCTTGATGTTGCAGAAAAAAGACCATATGTTTTTTTAACCGATTTCTGAACTCTAAAAGGGTGAATTTGGCGATCTAAACGCCTTTCAATTGTTCGCTGTCGGAGCAATGACCTTTCACCCGTAACATTACAACGGGAAGCAATCTGCCATTTTCTCAAACACATTACACACACAAGTCAAATCAGCTCTATTATTTTCCGTTTTTTCGACTGTTTTCCGTACCTTGGAGACATCATGCCTCGTCGGTGTGTTGTCGGAGGGTGTAACAACACGAACAGAGAAGGTTTGAATTTGACTTATGTGGAGTGTGCTAATCAGACATTTCAATGGTCACGGCATGCTAATCGATGCTAACATGCTATTTAGGCTAGCTGTATGTACATATTGCATCATTTTGCCTCATTTGTAGCTATATTTGCATCCAGCCTTTCCCTCCACCCACATGTAATGCCAAACAAACACATACCAATCGACGGAATCAAGTACACCAGTGGTCAAAAGATGCGAAAGTCCCTCATTTGTTCTGCACATTTTACCAACGATAGCGATGGTATCGACAGAGACGGCACCGAGATGTGTGGATATCCTGCGACACTCAAAGCAGATGCATTTCCAACGATAAAGTCAACGAAATCACAAAGGTGAGTTTTGTTGATATTATTGACTTTTGTGCTAATCAAACATATTTGGTCACGGCATGACTACCAGCTAATCGATGCTAACATGCTATTTAGGCTAGCTGTATGTACATTTGTAACTATATTTGCATCCAGCCTTTCCCTCCACCCACATTTAATGCCAAACAAACACTTACTAATCGACGGATTTAAGTTGCTCCAGTGGTCAAAAGATGCAATCGTTGGTTAGAAGGCGATCGCCAAATTCGTCCTCGTTGCCTTTGTCTGTCGTGATATGGCTCAATAGCTTCAGTTTCTTTTTCATTTTCGTTTTTGTTATCTGCCTCCACACTCCAACCAGCCGTTTCAATACATGCGTAATCTGTTGAATCGCTTAAGCCACTGAAATCCGAGTCTGAATCCGAGCTAATCTTGCTATATCTTTCTGTTCTATCTGCCATGTTTTTTTAATTGGCGCCCCGCAGTGACGTCACAGGAAAGTGGACGGGTGGATCTACAGATAGCGAAAATCAGGCACTTAAAGCCTTTTTTTGGGATATTCCATGATGGGCAACATTTTTAAAAACAACTTTGAAAAAGAAAATAAGCCACTGGGAACTGATTTTTATTGGTTTTAACCCTTCTGAAATTGTGATAATGTTTCCCTTTAATGCCGTGTGCCTTATATATGAAAAAAGATCGAAAATAGATCATTCATAGGCAGTGCGCCTTATAATCCGGTGCACCCTATGGTCCGTAAAACACGGTATGTTGATCTCAGGCATCCTGTTTCAACTATCGCTCACTTTTGTGTTTGTCGCCATGACTTGACAAATATCTTCCATCCTTTTGTGTGACAAGCAACAATTTTTTTTTGCCGCCATTCCTTGAATCAGACTCTGTGCTTAAGCAGCAACAATCGAAGGATATTAGAGTCAAAGTGACATAAGAGTTAAATGTCGGATATGTGGAGGCCTAGTCAGCACAGATGTGATTGAAGTTATAAACTGATGAGGAAAATACTTCACTGTGCATCACGAGTCGAGTCATTTCATTTAAAAACAGAAAGATGAAACACTCTTTTTTTGAAATCTATATTTAATGAAGCATTTCTTCGACTTAAAAAGAATCAGAAGCCGTTTTGATGTTATTCTTATATATTCCCACTGAATCATGACTCAGACAACTGCCCTGAATCAAAGTGATACGATCACGGTGATGGTGATCCTGGTCGGCACACCAGTGGAAATGTCCATGCATATTTCTGTCAGAGAGCCACCATGGCGCTAAAGCTCATGAGAATTTAATACAGGAATTTTGTTTATCCTAGAAGTTATTATGACAAGCAATGTTTTTTTGTAAATCTTTTGAAATTTGTCTAACCAACTAATCCCTAGGAAATAAACTTTTGTATTTTCCAGTGGCATTTAAGGGCTCAATGCTGGGACCCCTATTGTTCAACTTGTACATGCTGTCACTATGTCAGCTAATACGCAGCTTCATTGTGTCCTCCGACAACTATGCAGCTGACACTCAGATTTAAGTGTCACTGGCGGCAACTGAACGTCGATCTGTTGATTCACTTTGTCCCTGCATCAAACAGATCAATGAGTGGATGCAAACAATTTTCTTCAGAACACAGCCAGCTTCAACTCGTCCAGGATTCCCCTCACAAGCCTGGTAATTCCTTTGTTTCTTTTTCCAAACATTCCTTCGGCCGCCCTGTCACTCTCACAGACAGCAGCGGTGACGTCATTTCGGTAACGCCCCCCCCCCCCCGTTGATGTCACCAAATATTTTATTTGGAAGACTGTCCCTTCAGCCTGTTTCTAATGACTTTAACATTAACTATACTTCCAAACACTATCAGGACATCTGTATTAATTCTAGTCATCCTCAATTTATTGTTGACTGTCAAGATCAGCCTCCCATTACTTTGGCCCCACCTCCTATTGCTCAAGCCCCGCCCATTCTTCAACCTTTTTCAACCTGCCCTTACTTCACCTGATTTTGAGACTGAACTTGAAAAATATAGTCCTGCTTGGATGGACGAAAGGTACAGGAGAGCACTAATTGAACTGGCGCTGGCGGAGCAATTTCTTGCCGCTCAGAACAATCATCTCCATGTCCAAACTAATGGGGTGGAGTCCATCCCCCTCCTGACCTCCCACCACCCACCCTTAGGGTCAATCACTGACCATAAGGAGGGCGTCTGGGATCCGCCTCTTGAGGGGGGGTTAGTGCTGGTAATTGTGTTATGGAGGTAGCACAGCTGCACTCGTTCGACCTGCCAAGCCGCGACCTTCTATGCGGCCACCTTTACTTGTTTTTCGGCCCGTAAAACCGCAACCTCCAAGCAGGCCACCTCCACCGGTTTTTCGACCCGCAAAGCCACAACCTTCTGCGCGTCCTCCTCCACCGGTGTTCTGGCCTGCCAAACCGCGGCCCGCTAGGCCGCCTCCACCTGCACCACGGATAGCACTTGTAGCTAGTCCTAGCCCAAGCCTGGTTCTCACAATAGCATCTGACTCAAGCCTGGTTCTCGCACCAGCACCTGACTTAAGCCTGGTTCTCGCACCAGCATCTGACTCTCGCCTCGTTCTCACACCAGCACCTGATCCTCGCCTGGTTCTCACACCAGCATCTGACTCTCGCCTCGTTCTCACACCAGCACCTGACCCTCGCCTGGTTCTCACACCAGCACCTGACCCTCGCCTGGTTCTCACACCAGCACCTGACCCCCACCTGGTTCTCACACCAGCACTTGAGCCTTGCCTGGTTCTCACACCAGCACTTGACCCTTGCCTGGTTCTCACACCAGCATCTGCTCCGGGGCTGGAGCCCACACCAGCGCCGATTACGGGGCTGGAGTCCACACCAGCGCCGGCTCCGGCGTTGGAGCCCACACCAGCGCCTGCTCCGGGGCTGGAACCCACACCAGCGCCTGCTCCGACAACTACACCTGTGTCCATGAAGACGACGAATACGCCTGTCTCCACGACGACCACGACTACGCCTGTCTCCACGTCGACGACTACTATGCCTGTCTCCACAACGATGACTACTACGCCTGTCTCCACGACGACTACCACGCTTTTCTCCACGACGGCTACTACGCCTGTCTCCATGACGACGCTGCCTTCTTCGGCTGCAGCACCCGCACCTGCTTCCACGGGGACGGCGACGCTTCCGCCTTCTGCTTCCACGGCGACGACGACTCCGCCTCCTGCTTCCTCCATGACGATGTATCAGCGTCCTCGAGCTGGCCTGCTGCGCAAGCAACAATCTGGGGCCTGCAGGCGGCCTTTTCAGAGGTAAGTACATGGACGCCAGTGGCGCAAACAGCAGCCAAACTTAAGACTTGCTCTAAGAACTCTAAGGCTGCTCAACTTTTGGCGCCACGCACGCATGGCCTTTTCGAGGTCGCCCACCAAGACTTTCGCGGCAGCGGCGTTCCATCCGCCGCCGCCACCTGACTTGTCCTCGGGGGGATTCGAGGACACACGACCTGGCGACCCTCCACCATGTCCTCACTCCGCCCTCCCTTCTCTTGTGAACTTTCTTATTGTGGGGGGGTGTTCAAGTTTTTGTTTTTTTGGGACATCTGGGATCTGTCCTTTTAGGGGGGGATCCTGTTATGATCCGATGGTCAGATCTTCACATATTGTTGCTTTGTTCCTTTTTTCACATCGTGTTGTTTGGACTTCCTTATTTCCTGTTTGCTTTGTCACCATGGCTGCATATTGTTTCCACCTGCTACTCTCGGTTCCCCCACACCTGTTCCCACTGATCACTGCCTTATATAAGCCTGTCCCTTTTCTTTCTTCTGTCTCGGATTCTAATTTGCTTTCATGCATCAGTTGACGACTTGCTTTCCATGTGTTTACTCGCTAGCTCTCACGCTATGCTTGATTTTATTCCTAGCTTTCATGCTAGTTGTTTTGTTTTCCCTTTTTGTGCCTTCGTGCCAAGTATAGTGTTTCTGTTCATATTCCTATCTTCCATGCTAGCGCCATTTGTTTGCCTTTCTGCTTGGCACCAGGGTTTTTGTTCCTAGCCCTTTTAGTAGTTTAATAAATATTTTTCATCTTACGTTATGCTGTGTTCTTGCCCGACGCATCCCTGGAGGAACAAATCCGGCATCGTTATGCCACTCAAGTCACATCTTTATTGTCAAACAAGTGTAAAAAGATGCTAACCATTGTTGATAATAAATTGAGACATTATTAAATACTATGTATTAAGAGGTTCTTAACTTCTTGGTCTTCATACAAGCCCATCCATCTATCCATCCATCTATTTTTTCTACCACTTGTCCTGCTCGACTAGGGGTGTCATGTCTGTGTGATCATGTTTTGTTTTAGTCATGTTCGGTTTTGTTTCTGGACTCTTTGTGGACTTTTGTCATCATAGCAACCCATTAGTTTCCCGTGTTGAGTCTCGCACCTGTTTTCACTGATCATGTCACTGCTATTTAAGCCGGTCTGTTTCTGTTGTTCGTCCTGGCAACATCACCATCTATCACCCTTGATACCTCTACTCCCTTCATGCCATGTCATGCCTGTTAATCACACTGTCCATAGGTTCCCTCCTGCCCATGCCACGTAGGTTTTTGGTTTATTTATGTCACCGTTATTGAGTTTAGTTTTTTTGTCCATAGTTCTGCCTTTGTGCAAGTTTTTGTTTTCATTAGTCAAGTTTGTTTTCCGCCATTGTGCACACCTTTTGTTTGCCCTTTTTTGTAGTTATAGTGTTAAAATAAAATATATCTTTACCTTCACGCCTTGCCCGCTCCAACTTTCGCTTTGGACCTCGGGAAAACAATCCACGCCCAAGTCCAACTTGTGACAAGCGGCCATCTAATTAAATACCCTATTTGAAGATATAAACAAATGAATGTTGTCATTTCATTTCAACTGATGACTCGCTGAATATACAACATTATAAATCACTAGACTGTAATGACTGATCGATATAGTGATAGATCGATTGATATTTGTAAATTTCAAGTATATCGATCTGTGCTCAGCAAGTATACCTTCCGAAAGATAGGTTTCGATGCAAGATCACTTAAAAAGAGAATCGATCAATTTTATCAATACTGGAAAAAAAAAAAAGATGACATTGGGAATTGACAGACTTTATGTACATTTTAGCACTTTTAATGATACAGACGTTAAACGTTGAGTCAGTTTGCCCGTCTGTGGTCAAGAAAAGTCATAACAAACACAAACGACACAAGACAATATCATAAATTACAACAAAAAAACTTTCAGTTACAAAATTATTGAAAAAGCCACACCACATAAAAAACACAACAAAATAATGTAAGGCTGAGGAGAAATATAACCTTAGAAGAAAATCTAATTTAAAACATTTGTATGCTCATACAACATTTAAAACCTTTAGCATATCAGTATGTGGAATTAAATTATGGAATGGATTAACCCAAGAAATCAAACAAAGCACCAATATGATTCAGTTTAAAAGACTTTTCAAATTACAAGTGTTCACTAAGTACACGGAACAAGAATCATGATGAACATCTTGAAAACTTTTTTTCATTTAATTTTTTTATTGTTTTTATTGTGGCAATGAATTTTTCTGTATTTAATATTTGTATTCTTACAATGGTTTATTATTTATTCATTATTTATTTGTTCACTGTTCTGTTACAGAGAACAAGGAAATTGGATAAAATTGCTCTGGTATGAAAAGGGGTAGGATTAGATAAGCTCTGCTTCTTCCTACTCCTTTTCGGACGTGCTGTAATGAAACAACTGGAATTGTGTGGTGAATCATTATGTCTTGTATGCATGTTCGAAATAAACTGAAACTGAAACTGAACTGAACTGAAGTAAAGCTGCAACACAACTTTAAGCTACAAAAGACAAAACCAACACAACAAAAATAACAGCGGAGCAATGTATCGCAACACACCGACAAAACAACTGGCAGCCAAGGAAAAGTCTATTTTTTTTTTAGAAACAAATAAATACAGGAGATGAGTGAAGGAGGCTATGGAAATGAGGAAGCGAGGGGCCAACACCATCAACAGGATGAGGGGGCATACATGCTTCCACACACCTGGGACGCTGTCTGTCATTGACAGTGACAGAAAAAAAAAATGTGAGCAGAAAGTATTTCTTATTGTTAATGCAACCTAAAGTGTCGGTTGTATTTTATTCAACCACGATGTGATTGCATTAATTGGTGTTTTACTTGCTTGTTTGTATCCATAGTTCAGTTAAACATTATTCCTTTGCAAGAAATAACAGGAATATAGGAAACTTTACCTGCAGTGTCCAGTGTCCAGAATTTATTTCATAGTCAAACAGGTTGATTTGTTTTGTTTAAAATGTACTGAATCGATTTCAACTCACTAAATCTTTTCGCATTTTATCGTTCTAAAAATATAATATCGTCACAGACTCATATCGGCAAACATAAATTCTGATAATCTCTAGTAGAATTGAACGATATACCGGTATTTTACCGCGATACTAATGAATCTTATTCGATACTATACCGCCTATGAAAAGTACTGGTCCGCTAAACACTCCCCCCCAAGCTTTGAGACTTGGTATCAGATTGATACCCAAATTTGTGGTATCATCCAAAACTACTGTAAAGTATAAAACAACAGAAGAATAAATTATTATTACATTTTAACAGAAGTGTCGATAGAACATGCTAAAAGAGAAAGTAAGCAGATATTAACAGTAAATGAACAAGTGCCCTTGATAATTTTCACAAAATAATAGAATGATAAATGACACAATATGTTCATCGGCGGTCACTCGAACGAGTATGACGATCCTCCTGGTAGGAGCGTATCCCTTTACGTAGGATGCCTGTGCGTGACTTGGTTTAACGTTGGTAGACTGGTGCACAGACAGTCACCACACAATCCTTGACAGAATCGGGTCAGGGTCCAGTGGCATGGAGCGTAAAATGACTGGGGACCCTTTTCTGCTCCAGCCTTCTCCCGCCATCGCAGCTGTTGTGGTAGTTCTTAAATCTACCGTCTTTCGCCTGCTCTGCCGTTGAGGTCTTCACCGTATCCCTGACTAGGGGGCAGTCAGGTACTAGGCCTTTGCCAAGGGCCACCTGGGGTAAGATGTAGTAAAGGGGTTAATGTCCAAGTGCCCCAAGACCCCATAGAGGAGCCTCCACTGCCGGATGCACTTTATTGTCATGCCCAGGACACAATATGTTACTGCATACGTCAGCAGACTAAATTAGGAGCCTTTGTTTGCTTACTTACTAATAAACGACAAGTTGTCTTATGTGTTCACTATTTTTTTAAAAGGGGAACATTATCACCACACCTATGTAAGAGTCACTATATACCTTGATGTTGCAGAAAAAAGACCATATGTTTTTTTAACCGATGTCGGAACTCTAAAAGGGTGGATTTGGCGATCTAAACGCCTTTCAATTGTTCGCTGTCGGAGCGATGACCTTTCACCCGTGACGTCACAATGGGAAGCAATCCACCATTTTCTCAAACACATTACACACACAAGTCAAATTAGCTCTGTTATTTTCCGTTTTTTCGACTGTTTTCCGTACCTTGGAGACATCATGCCTCGTCGGTGTGTTGTCGGAGGGTGTAACAACACGATCAGGGACGGATTCAAGTTGTCTTACTTAGAATGTGCATCAATTAGCACGGCATGCTAAATGATGCTAACATACTATTTAGGCTAGCTGTATGTACATTTGTAGCTATATTTGCATCCAGCCTTTCCCTCCACCCACATGTAATGCCAAACAAACACATACCAATCGACGGTTAAGTGACACCAGTGTCAAAAGAGGCGAAAGTCCCTCGTTTGTTCTGCACATTTGACCAGCGATGCTACGACAGAGATGTGTGGATATCCTGCAACACTCAAAGCAGATGCATTTCCAACGATAAAGTCAACCAAATCACAAAGGTGAGTTTTGTTGATGTTATTGACTTATGTGCTAATCAGACATATTTGGTCGCGGCATGACTGCCAGCTAATCGATGCTAACATGCTATTTAGGTTAGCTGTATGTACATCTGTAGCTATATTTGCATCCAGCCTTTTCCTCCACCCACATTTAGTGCCAAACAAACACTTACCAATCGACGGATTTAAGTTGGCCCAGTGGTCAAAAGATGCAATCGTTGGTTAGAAGGCGATCGCCGAATAGCTTCAATAGATATTCATCTGTTTGTATTGGCATCACTATGTGACGTCACAGGAAAATGGACGTTAGATTTACGGATAGCGAAAATCAGGCACTTTAAAGCCTTTTTCGGGATATTCCATGATGGGTAAAATTTGGAAAAAAACTTCGAAAAATAAAATAAGCCACTGGGAAATGATTTTTATTGGTTTTACCCCTTCTGAAATTGTGATAATGTTCCCCTTTAAAGACAAACTTGCAAAAACAAACATATGTTAAATGTACTCAATTATTTTTTTGTTAAAATAAAGCCAGTTATGCAATTTGTTTGTGGTCCTCCTTATTTAGAAATATTGGTAACGGGACAACACTTATCTGTAGCCTTTTCTATTTACTGCATAGTGGAATATTTGAAAATAAATAATAGTTTGTAAAATGCTATTCACACTTTACGGACTAATTTGCTGAACACCATTCATCGTACATGCAGCAGCTAATTCACCACCACCACCTAATTACAATCTTACTCACATACAACGTTCAAATCTCCACTGCACACGCTCTCCCAGCAACCCGCGATCCTGCAGGTAACAGACCTGAGGCATTGGTGCAACACAAGGCATCAGTAGATTAGCACGAGTGTGTGAGGATCCAGAAGCAGACACATTCCTCTGGCGAAATCAAGTCAGCTAATCTGACCTCAGCACTTACTCTATCAACCCCCTACCAGCTGCACTTTGCCTCAGCACATAAACAGACATATCCACGAATAAAATATTACTCAGCTGTGAACACTTCCAGTCATGTGTGTGCAACATTTATGCAAACAGGCGTGTAGACCCTTTTTAGTGTACAGCCCCCCCACGGCAAGCACATGTGATGTACACAAAAACACCCTGACATTGTTATTTAGTCATGCATGCACACCATCCACAAAAAATATTAAGCGTCTGCACGTCTCAAGACCCCCTCGAGGAACGGAGGAGCACTTTGGTCTGTGTGTGACATGGAAACCTTCCCAGGCATCAGCACTCACAGGTGACCACTACTAATAACAACACACTGTGGCAGGACTCACAAGCACAACGGCATCAGTCCCAGGGGGGGAAAGTCCGTCAATGCAGTCATTGGAGCAGCTCAGTCGGTTGCCTGCTTTAGTCTTGTTCTGTTGGTAAAAGTGCATCCAGCAACATCAATTCCCCTCTGCAATGGAATAAAGTTCACTGATGTTTGCACAAACACCTCCTAATACATACAGATAAGAACTTTCGAAACAGATAAAAGAATAGTAGATATCTTCTGAGTGACTTGAATATTTGTGTTCTTAGAAGAATTGAGTTGGAAATTATATTTTATTTATATTACTTTTACAGATGTAGTTTTTTTTACATGCTCACTTATGTCATTGGATGCAATACAGGTTGTCCTCAGGATAAAAAAAATCAACAGCATTGTAAGGGAGAGAGAGAGAGAGAGAGAGAGAGAGAGAGAGAGAGAGAGAGAGAGAGAGAGAGAGAGGGATGCTTTTTGGTTGCGAAGAAGTCTCAATAATGAGACTAGGCTTACAGTTTTTTTCCAATTGCTTACACACACAATTTTAAATGTTCACACAGTTAACAAAGTCTACACACAGTAAGCAAAACCAGTAGGGGTGTGGGAAAAAAATCAATCCGAATACAAATCGACTCGAACACGTTGTGCGATTCAGAATCAATTCTCTTTTTTTTTTTTTAAATCGATTTTTTTTTTTTTAGTAATCTAATTTATTTATTTATTTATTTATTTTTTTAAATCAATCCAACAAACCACTACACAGCAATACCATAACAATGCAATCCAATTCCGAAACCAAACCTGACCCAGCAACACTCAGAACTGCAATAAACAGAGCAATTGAGGAGAAACAAACACGACACAGAACAAACCAAAAGTAGTGAAACAAAAATTAATATTATCAACAACAGTATCAATATTAGGTATAATTTCAGCACAGCCTCATTTACATTATCATTAGACATCCATCCATCCATCCATCCATCCATCCATCTTCTTCCGCTTATCCCAGGTCGGGTCGCGTGGGCAGCAGCCTAAGCAGGGAAGCCCATATTTTCCACTCCCCAGCCACTTCGTCCAGCTCTTCCCGGGGGATCCCGAGGCGTTACCAGGCCAGCCGGGAGACATAGTCTTCCCAACGTGTCCTGGGTCTTCCCTGTGGCCTCCTACCGTTTGGACATGCCCGAAACACCTCCCTAGGGAGGCGTTGGTTGGCATCCTGACCAGATGCCCGAACCACCTCATCTGGCTCCTCTCGATGTGGAGGAGCAGCGGTTTTACTTTGAGCTCCCCCCGGATGGCAGAGCTTCTCACCCTATCTCTAAGGGAGAGCCACGCCACCCGGCAGAGGAAACTCATTTTGGCCGCTTGTACCGGTGATCTTATCCTTTCGGTCACGACCCAAAGCTCATGACCATAAGTGAGGATGGGAACGTAGATCGACCGGTAAATTAAAAGATTTGCCTTCCGGCTCAGCTCCTTCTTCACCACAACGGATTGATACAGCGTCCGCATTACTGAAGACGCCGCACCGATCCGCCTGTCGATCTCACGATCCACTCTTCCCTCACTCGTGAAGAAGACTCCTAGGTACTTGAACTCCTCCACTTGGGGCAGGGTCTCCTCCCCAACCTGGAGATGGCATTCCACCCCACTGACATAAATGTAAAGTTAAAAAGCAAATCAAACATTTTTGTTTTTCTTGCTCAGTGTAGCCATCTGTATTACCTGCCTATGTATTCTTCGGCTGTAATTAACAAGTTCTCTTTTTCTTGTGATACAGTATTAATATTTCATAACAACAAAACGTAACGTAAAACGAGGACCACCTGGACTGCTGCAAGGAACTCCAAATGTTATTTTACTTGGAATACATTCATGTTGATACAACCTTTACTTATTTACTATATCATTAAACATGTAATATAGTTTACTGATAGCCCGACCCAGATATTTTGTTGGTGAAAATTTAAATAAAGTCATTTTATGCGCTTTTATCTAGACCTCATTGGGACGGCGTGGCGCAGTGGGGAGAGTGGCCGTGCGCAACCCGAGAGGCCCTGGTTCAATCCTCCCCTAGTACCAACCTCGTCACGTCCGTTGTGTCCTGAGCAAGACACTTCACCCTTGCTCCTGATGGGTGCTGGTTAGCGCCTTGCATGGCAGCTCCCTCCATCAGTGTGTGAATGTGTGTGTGAATGTGTGAATGTGGAAGTAGTGTCAAAGCGATTTGAGTACCTTGAAGGTAGAAAAGCGCTATACAAGTACAACCCATTTATCATTTATGATACATGCAAGATTTGGTGCTTTTTTATTTGCTATGCAAACACCTTGCCAGATTTCATACTATAAGACATGCACACTGTTTTTGAAACTCTGTTATATTTTCTGCAAGTTTTGCTGTTGTACAATGACAATAACAACTTTATTATTACAAAAAACTTTTCTTCTTGATTAAAATTATTCAGCTTTTTCGGGCATCATCCAGCTGAATTCCCATATGTAAAGTTTGTTTTATTTATTAATTCAATAATAAAAGCTATATAGTTCTCCTGGCCAAATTTGATGTAGTCTCTGGAAACATTATCTCAGTACTCATTTGATGAGCGCATAGCCTCATTGTGAATTGCATCCTTGAATCTTACGATCTTACAATATCATGAAAAATAAATCCATTCTTTATTACTTGAGCCTTGAATTTACAAGCACCAAGGTTTAAAAGAGAACTGCACTTTTTGGGGGGAAGTTTACCTATCATCTTCAATCCTATTGTGAGACAAGAACACAAGTTTTTTTTTTTTTTTTCGTTGTAGATAGTAAAAAACTTCTAGCACGAGGTGGCTAACTCTGGGGATTCACCTATTCCACCTATCAAGCATTCTAAAACAACGTCAACAACATTTTATATACATGCTGTAAGGACATTTGTGTTGCGATCCGTTGCATGGATTGTTTGTTGTTTAGATTTTTAAATTTGTTTGTGCTCTTCCTGATTTGTTTCTATCACCATGGCCACTTCATCTGCTCCACCTGCACTGCCTTTCTGTCGCACACCTGTTTTTGATTATTGTTTAAGTACTTAAGCTTGCCTGCTACCTGAGTTCAGCCTGGATCTTTTGTTTGCTCTATGCAACGGTTGCGTTGGTAAGTCTCATCTTAGCTTCGCGTGCGCTCTGCACGTCTTTCCCTAGTGGACTTTGAACTCGACTCTTGCTAACTGTTAGCATTTAGCTTCCCGTGCGTTGGCACGTCTTTGCTTTACCTTTTGTCAAGTGTTATTTTGTATATTAAACAAGCTCCTACCTTCTATCCTGCCTTGTCCGAAGACCTGTAACATCTGGGGGTGACAACTCGCGCTTCATAATGCGGCCAAAACGCAACACATTTGTAATGTAATAACAAACACATTCATAATAACATGTAATATGTACAGTACTTTGGTCAATCAATCAATCAATCAATATTTACTTATATAGCCCTAAATCACAAATGTCTCAAAGGGCTGCAGAAGCCACAGCGACATCCTCAGCTCAGATACCACATCAGGGCAAGAAAAAACTCAATCCAATGGGATAACATTGAGAAACCTTGGAGGTGACCGCAGATGTTTTGCCGCACCTTTCTGAAAAAGCTGCTACGTTTGCAAAATACCCGCCAAAAAAGGTCCGCAAAACCCCAGAGGGACTGTTTAATAAGCAAGTCAAGGAATGTTCGGTATATGTTGTTGGAGGTTGTCAGGTTTGTCACTAACAGTTTAGTTATGTTTTGTTTTTTTTCTCTGCCTTTGTTTCCTGTCAGCGCTCTTATTTTGGTTGTTTCCTGCTTTTTTCCCTGAGCGCTGTTTCCCCTCAGCTGCGGTTCATTGGCACCTGGCCACACCTGGTGTCAATCAGCCGGCTGCTATTTAAACCTGCTTTGCCCTCCATTCAATGCTGGAGTATTGTCATTGTCGTTGCTGTCGCTGTTTGCGGTAAGCTGTTCATGTTTGCTGGTTCCTGGTAGCTATTTGCAGTTTGCTGTCTCCTCACTCCTTGTTTCTTGTTTTCCTGTTAGCTATATCCTGTTAGCTGTTTCCAGTTTTTGTGCTTGCTGGTTCCCTGTTTCCAGTTTGCCTGTTCCTGGTTCCTGGTTTGTAATTAAGCATCATTTTTGGACATGATATCATGTTTTCCTGCACCAAGCCTGCCGTCTCTGCATCTTGGGGTTCGTCACCAACACTTTGTGACAGAGGTGTATGAATGTTTTTTTGTCTGCATTGTTAGCTGCCTCGTGCTAACAGTTTTTCCTTATTTAGAACACACATAAATAAATATTGTGACTGGACAAAGATTGTGAATGATGGGCAAATACCAAAAAAAAAAACCCAAAAAACTGTTTGCCTTTAAAAGGGAACTTCACTTTTTTTTTTTTTTTTTTAATGTTGCCCATCATTCACAATCCCTATGTAAGACAATCACACATTTTTCTTTTATGTATTCTTGTTAGCAAATAAATGCGATCTAAAGTCCGCTTACAATGGAGCCTATATGGGAGTGGCTCCATTCTGCCTATACAGTGCTTAAAAAAACATAAAAACACTTATAATATTTATGTATTTTGCTCATTTGGAGCAAACGGCAGCACATTAATTTCACAAACATGTCACGTTTTCTTTTTCCTTCAGCAATACCACTTATTACTACTCACTGCAGACTTCATAAAAATAATAATACATCACTTACTCTACACTGTCTGCTCTCACTGGGATGCCGGCAAAAAGGCTGTTGATATATCCCCGTTTAGATGAAGAATTAATCATAATCCTCGCGAAGTGAAATGGTGGGTGGAACGAAACGTCTTTTGGGGTTATTTTTTGCCATTTCCGAGTCAGTGTTGGCTGTCCAGACGTACCAACTTCTCAGTTTGTGTCCGCATTATTTTACCATTAAGGTGAGAGGCATTATTTTAGATCTCGGATAAACTTTCATGAGCCCCAAGGCAAGTAGGCTGCTCACCAGCTGATGACGTCAATACAGCATCATAAAGAAGTTGCCTCTCTCCGATTAATGCAGCGCTAAAAAAAGTTCCTTAAAGTAATAATATAATTAATATTTGGTTAATATTTAGGTCACAAAATGTAAATGGAGTATTGTTGGGACTTTTTGGGAGGTTCTTTATTGGGTTTTATGGGCGGAATAGACGCAATGACATCACGGCTCACGTAGGCTCCTTTGTAAGCGGACTTGTGTTTACATTTATTTAAAAAAATGCAGTTCCCCTTAAAGGCTTAGCAACTGTTACCAAATTTATTGTGGTTAAAAATTAAAGATAGCTAGACGGATAATACTTTATTGATTCCTGCAGGAGAATTCCTTTAGGAAAATTAAAATTCCAGCAGCAGTGTACAGAATTGAGATCAAATTTAAAAAATAAAAAATAAACAATGGGGGTTTAAATGGAAATACAATAGAAAATATTACAATAAGAATAAAAAATCAAAAGCAACAATAAGAATAAAGATATAACAGTAAAAATAAGAATTTACAAGAGAAACTAGAAAATAGTGACCGTATTATGAAAATGTAATGCGCTGTTATTGCACTTGTTTTTTGTTGCAGTTTATTTGAGTATTGTTATTGTTTTGCATCCCCTGTCATCCTAGTGCCCCCCTCATCCCAGAGAGGGGTTGTACAGTCTGATGGCGTTGTGGGACAAAGGAGTTTTTTAGTCTATTAGTCCTGCACTATCTTGCACTAAGCACCATCCTATGAGTAAATGTTATCACAGAGTTGAATACAAATATTGCTGTCATTTACTTTATTAAAGTCCCTTCAAATGAGTTCAATAAATGATGCTGTTTTTTCCATTCGCAGGAGTAAGTCTTTATCTCACAGTCCAACCCCATATTTATCTCGCATGCAACTGTGAGTACATATGTTCAAATCACATTTAGACAGACACACACACACACACACACACACACACGCACACACACACACATACACACACACACACACACACACACACACACACACACACACACACACACACACACACACACACACACACACACACACACACACACAAATGAACAGGAGGCAGTGTGATTGCTCATCAAGCAGGAAGTGAAGACTGCCGGAAGGCATCGATACGACCCAAGCCCACTCTCTTGGGCCCACATGTCGATTACAGTGGCGAAGACAAGCTGCCCGCCGTCTCAATACATTCTTAGCAACCTTCACTGGGCTCACAGACACACCAAGAATCCTGATGCCAGGAGGGAATAAGGGACCTTCCCCTTCACACTGCAGATACACAATAGTTTTCCTCTGCTGCATAAACCATTGAGATAAAGAGCTCCACGGAGAGAACACGCATCTATCACTCATGTACTCGCAATTCAGTTGGAAATAGCTGCATTTGATAGATTAATATCAAGCTGTCCTGGCAAACATTTCAAATGAGATTGTGCACAAAGCATAATACATAACATTGAGTTGGAAAATGCACAATCAATCAGAATAAAGAAATAGCTCACAAAACACAAAGCCCATAAAGTGCCGCTGCTATTTGCATCACAAATTCTCCAATAAATCTCAAAGAATTTAATTGTAACTGTGATATTTAGCAATATTTTACCTGCCGAGTCAATTGTGTTTATTATCTCTTCAAGGATAAAAAAAAACAAACAAAACAAGATCTATGCAACACAAGACAAAACCGGAGCTTTCATCCAGAAATATGAGTGGCAATGCCTCTGCATGAGTTGCTCTCAACACACAGGCACCTATAATACGGATACAGTTTAAACTATTATTGTGATGATCTCACGTCAATCAATCAATCAATCAATGATTATTTATATAGCCCTAAATCACTAGTGTCTCAAAGGGCTGCACAAACCACAACACAAACCACAACAACATCCTCGGTAGAGCCCACATAAGGGCAAGGACAACTCACACCCAGTGGGACGTCGGTGACAATGATGACTATGAGAAACCTTGGAGAGGACCGCATATGTGGGCAACCCCCCCTCTAGGGGACCGAAAGCAATGGATGTCGAGCGGGTCTAACATGATACTGTGAAAGTTCAATCCATAGAGGATCCAACACAGCCGCGAGAGTCCCGTCCACAGTGGAGCCAATAGGTAACCATCCCAAGTGGAGGCGGATCAGCAGCGAAGAGATGTCCCCAGCCGACACACAGGCAAGCGGTCCATCCTGGGTCCCGGCTCTGGACGAGCGATCCATCCTGGGTCCCGACTCTGGACAGCCAGTACTTCATCCATGGCCATCGGACCGAACCCCCACCAGTGAGACAGAGGAGAAAAAGAAAAGAAACGGCAAATCAATTGGTCTAAAAAGGGGGTCTATTTAAAGGCTAGAGTATACAAATGAGTTTTAAGGTGAGACTTAAATGCTTCTACTGAGGTAGCATCTAGAACTGTTACCGGGAGGGCATTCCAGAGTACTGGAGCCTGAACGGAAAACGCTCTATATCCCGCAGACTTTTTTTGGACTCTTGGAATCACTAATAAGCCGGAGTCCTTTGAACGCAGATTTCTTGCCGGGACATACGGTACAATACAATAGGCAAAATAGGCTGGAGCTAGACCGTGCAGTATTTTATAAGTAAGTAGTAAAACCTTAAAGTCACATCTTAAGTGCACAGGAAGCCAGTGCAGGTGAGCCAGTACAGGCGTAATGTGATCAAACTTTCTTGTTCTTGTCCAAAGTCTAGCAGCCGCATTTTGTACCAACTGTAATCGTTTAATGCTAGACATGGGGAGACCTGAAAATAATACGTTACAGTAATCGAGACGAGACGTAACAAACGCATGGATAATGATCTCGGCGGGGTTGGTGGACAAAATGGAACGAATTTTAGCGATATTACGGGGATGAAAGAAGGCAGTTTTAGTAACATTCTTAATGTGTGACTCAAACGAGAGAGTTGGGTCGAAGATAATACCCAGATTCTTTACCGAGTCGCCTTGTTTAATTGTTTGGTTGTCAAATGTTAAAGTTGTATTATTAAATAAAGGTCGGTGTCTTGGCAGGACCGATAATCAGCATTTCCGTTTTCTTGGCGTTGAGTTGCAAAAAGTTAGTGGATATCCATTGTTTAATTTCATTAAGACACGCCTCCAGCTGACTACAATCCGCCGTGTTGGTCAGCTTTAGGGGCATGTAGATATGTGTGTGTGTGTATAAGCATATATGTGTGTACATATGTATATGTATGTATGTATGTATGTGTGTACATACGTATATGTGTACATATGTATACATATATATATATATATATATATATATATACTGTATATATATATATATATATATATATATATGTATATATATATATATATATATATATATATATATATATATATATATATATACATATATACACATATGTATTTTTTCCCAACCAATCACTTTTCATACAGGCCCTGTTTACACTGCACACTACATTTTTTGCCAGTCTAAATGCTCCAAAGTGCTTCAAATCCGATTTTGTTTTTCACATCTGGAGGTAGTCCGAATCCGATTGGAATCTGATCTTTTCAAATGTGACGTCAGTCCAAACGGCAAAGCGACCTGAATGTCACCTGTATGTGACTTTTTCGTCAGCTTTGGGTGTGCTATGTCTTTCTTGTGCACAGGGATAGGGTGAGAAGCTCTGTCATCCGGGAGTAGCTCCAAGTAAAGCCGCTGCTCCTCCACGTTGAGAGGAGCCAGATGAGGTGGTTCGGGCATCTGGTCAGGAAGCCACCCGAAACGCCTCGTTTCGGGCGCGTCCGACCGGTAGGAGGCCACAGGGAAGACCCAGGACACGTTGGGAAGATTATCTTTCCCGGCTGGCCTAGGAACGCTTCGGGATCCCCCGGGAGGGGCTGGACGAAGTGGCTGCGGAGGGGGAAGTCTGTGCTTCTCTACTTAGGCTGCTGCCCCCGCAACCCAACCTCGGATAAGCGGAAGAAGATGGATGGGTGGCTATTAGAACATTAACATTTGGTATTGGGGTATTGATATTTCAGTATTGATCCGCACATCATTACTACACGCAACTGTAACTATGACTCAAAATTTTTCAGAAACACACTATAACTTATCTATTCTACTGTTAAAGCAGGGTAGGGGCATGGTCAAATAAATAATACCTTTCCAGTTATGATCGCAACATTTAGCAATATTTTAGCCGCAGAGTTTGATTATAATTTCTCTTAGTATGAGCAATTATAATTCCTTTGGCCTCGATATTTGTTTATTAGACAAAATTACACTACTTTCCACCATTTTCTCCTGCAGGAGAAGCAAGGCGAAAGGTTATAGAGCCTGACCAATACAATTTATGCAGGCAAAATGTTAATGAGTGAACGATAGGCAAATTAATGATGTTTGTTACAGTAAATACAGATTTTACATGAAAGATTGAAAGGTCATATTACTCATCCCAACAGCTGTTTGGGAACAGTGTTGCAGTACATTTTTTGTTTTGTTTTAATTCAGTGAGTCCATTATAAATATGCAAGACAGAAAATTAATAGTTCAGTTTTGTTTATCAGGATCCCTTTTGCAGCAACAATCTGACAGTGATGTTGTTTACAGTTTAAATTTAAGCATAAACTGGAAATAACACTGCAACAACAATGTGGATTATTATACATGAAAACATATTAAAAAGCACATGACAAAGCGTTTACATGCAATAAGGATATTTACAGCTTTTAGAAGTTGGGTAGTAGGAGTCATTTAGTAGATTTGTATTAAAAAAATAACACCATCAGGATGTCTGTCATAAGTTCAGGTCAGAGGTCTTCAACAGGGGGTCCATGACAACGCAGAGCATCGGCAAAGGAATTGCAGCCTTTAAAAAAATAGTTTATTCCTCATGCAATTTAAAATGTCTTCATATTAAGACTTTCAAGTAATACATTTTTAATCAAATTAATCTCTTGAACTGTGACAAATTAAGATTAAGCACAGGTTATTTGTTTGCTTGAATATATTTTTGTTTCAGAAAATACACATCTATTTGAAAGAAATGCAATTTGGTAGTCATAATGTCGGACAGGAACAATTTTTCAAATGTTTTACTGAACTGCAAGTCATTGATTTGACAGTAAGTATAGTAATAGTCAAGTGCACATTTTGAAGGTCCATTCATTCATCCACCCACCCATCCATTTTCTACCGCTTGTCCCTCTCAGGGTCTTGGGGGTGCTGGAGCCTACCCCAGCTGCACACGGGTGGAAGGTGGGGTACACCATGGACAAGTCACTCCCTCATTGCAGGCTCAACATGGATACACAACATTCAATTTAGTGTTCGCTAATCAACCTTTTGCAATAATACAGCAAACTAGGTACAGAGGTACTATATAATAATAAATAATGTTATAAAGACAACATTACATTGTGTGCCATTTACATCCACCTTTACTTTTTCTTAGTTTAACCAGTTGTTTTAACAAACAAACTAATTTACCTTTCCAGATGACAGAGAAAAACCCATTTTTCGTACAACCTACCTCTTGTTTGCGCAAAGGTAGTTGACGACATGAACAACATTTTGCAGCACTATGTCTTCACAGATGTTTGGTGTCCTCCATGCGGTGGATGTCCATTTAAAAAAGCTGGTGTAGTGCGTTAACTAGCTGGCAAGTACAGCGCTAATTGTTACTGTAGCTGGCAGCTTGGCCGTTGATTACTAGACGGAAACCAGCACGTTAATTTCTAGCAGACAACTCGTGCGCGAATTGATCGCTGACAACTGGCACGCCAATCGCTAACTAAGGCACTAAAGCAGGGGTCACCAACGCGGTGCCCGCGGGCACCAGGTCGCCCGTAAGGACCAGATGAGTAGCCCGCTGGCCTGTTCTAAAAATAGCTCAAATAGCAGCACTTACCAGTGAGCTGCCTCTATTTTTCACATTTTATTTATTTACTAGCAAGCTGGTTTCGCTTTGCTCGACATTTTTTATTCTAAGAGAGACAAACCTCAAATAGAATTTGAAAATCCAAGAAAATATTTTAAAGACGCGGTCTTCACTTGTTTAAATAAATGCATTTATTTTTTCACTTTGCGTCTTTTAACTTCAGAAAGACAATTTTAGAGAAAAAATACAACCTTAAAAATTATTTTAGGATTTTTAAACACATATATACCTTTTTACATTCTAAAATCCTTCCTCTTCTTTCCTGACAATTTAAATCAATGTTCAAGTAATTTTTTTAATTTTTTTATTGTAAAGAATAATAAATACATGTTCATTTAATTCTTAATTTTAGCTTCTGTTTTTTTGATGAAGAATATTTGTGAAATATTTCTTCAAACTTGATTAAATGATTAAAATTCAAAAATGTAAATATTATTTCAAAGTCTTTTGAATTTGTTTTAAAATTTTTGTTCTGGAAAATCTAGAAAAAATTATGATTTGTCTTGGTTCGAAATATAGCTGGGTCCAATTTGTGATATATTCTAACAAAGTGCAGATTGGATTTTAACCTATTTAAAACATGTCATCAAAATTGTAAAATTAATCTTAATCAGGAAAAATTACTAATGATGTTCCATAAATTATTATTTTTTTTTTTTTCAAAAAGATTCGAATTAGCTAGTTTTTCTCTTCATTTCTTTTTTCGGTTGAATTTTGAATTTTAAAGAATCGAAATTGAAGATAAACTATGTTTTAAAATGTAATTTTCATTTTTTTCGTGTTTTCTCCTCTTTTAAACCGTTCAATTAAGTGGTTTTTTCATCATTTATTCTCTACAAAAAATCTTCCGTAAAAGGAAAAAAAATGTACGGGGGGAGGGGGGGTTTGCCCACATATGTGGTCCTCTCCAAGGTTTCTCTCTATGTCACTGTCACTGACGTCCCACTGGGGGGAGTTTTCCTTGCCCTTATGTGGGCTCTACCGAGGAAGTCGTTGTGGTTTGTGTTGTGGTTTGTGCAGCCCTTTGAGACACTGATAATTTAGGGCAATATAAATAAACATTGATTGATTGATTGATTGATACGATGAAATGACAGACATATACCCATTTTTATATATATATATATATATATATATATATATATATATATATATATATATATATATATATATATATATATATATATATATATATATATATATATATTTATATTTATTTATTAAAGGTAAATTTAGCAAATTGGCTATTTTTGGCAATTTATTTAAGTGTGTATCAAACTGGTAGCCCTTCGCATCAATCAGTACCCAAGAAGTAGCTCTTGGTTTCAAAAAGGTTGGTGACCCCTGCACTAAAGGATACTTAAAATAAATGGTAACATGAGGATAGTAATTTTTTTTTTTTAATTGTTTAATTTTAAACCTAAAATGTCCAGACCTGCTCAGTGGCCTTGTGGTTAGAGCCCGCCCCGAGTCTGGAAGTTTTGAGTTCCAACACTGGCCGAGTCATATCAAAGACTATAAAATGGGACCCATTACCTCCCTCCTTGGCACTCAAGGGCTGGAATTGGGGGTTCAATCACCAAATGATTCCCGAGCGTGGCCACCACTCACTGCTCTCCTTACCTCTTGGGGGTTAACAAGGAGATGGGGCAAATGCAGAGGATAATTTCACCATCGTTGGGACTAAAACATTTAACGTGTTTAACTTATCTTTAGCAGACGCAGGTGATCTCAGCCAGCATAGTTTTTTTGTTGTCTGTTTGCTGTCCATGCAGTATTCATGCTGGCGACGCCATCCACTTGTTTATGTTTCGCTTTAAGATAATATTTCAAACGCCAATGATAAGAATGTTTGTCACATTTAACGTCATCAAATGTGGAATGCGAACCACCTTCCTGCAGTCAGAGGAAACACTGTGTTAATTAATGGTAACACGATCATTTTTTTTTATTAATTACATGTGCTAACACGTTACCGTTGACAGCCCTTGTTATAGAAACAACATTGATCCAATACACTAGCAATATAGATGCATGACACCCTATTCACTGTAAAATAAAAGTACCGCTGATAGTCACACACACACTAGGTGTGGTGAAATGATCCTCTGTATTTGACCCATCCCCATGTTCAGCCCCTGGGATGTGAGGGGAGCAGTGAGCAGCCGCGGTGGCCACGCTCAGGAATCATTTTTGTGATTTAACCCTCAATTCCAACCCTTGATGCTGAGTGCCAAGCAGGGAAGCAATTTTTATAGTCTTTATGACTCGGCTGGGGTTCCAGTCTCAGGGCGGGCACTCTAACCACAAGGCCACTGAGCAGGTCTGGACTTTTTAGGTTTAAAATTAAAAACAATTAAAATTAATTATATTACTATCCCTATGTTACCATTTATTTTAAGTATCCATTAGTGCTTCAGTTACTAACTAGCGATTGGCTTGCCAGTTGTCAGCGATCAATTAGCGCACGAGTTGTCTGCTGGTAAATTAACGCGCTGGTTGCCATGTAGTAATGAACGACCAAGCTGCCAGCGACAGTAACAATTAGCACTGTACTTGTCAGCTAGAAGTTAACACACCAGCATATAAATTGAGTTTGAGTTTATTTTGAACATGCAAGCATACAACATGATACATCACAATTTCCAGTTTCTCTTTTCAACATGTACGTAAAGGAGAAGAAAGAAGCGGAGCTTATTTAATCCTACCGCTTTTCTTTTACATAACCTTTTTAAAGAACTTTTGTACACTTCCTGTGTGACGTTTGGATGGCATCGTGATGCGGGTCGTTCTCTCAATGATGCAGTTCGGGGTCATACACAGCGTAAGGTAAGATATATTTATTTATTTAAACTAAAAACAGACTAAGAACAGAAAAACTTGCACGAGGCACAAAAGGCAAAACCAACAGAACTAGCATGGGAGCTAGAAAACACAAAAGCATAGCGCGGAAGCTAGCAAGTACAAAGCAGGTTTACCAGAATCGGGAATCAGCGTCGTCACTTGTTGCGTGCAACAAAAGCTAGGAAGCGAGAACGAGTCAACGGAAAAGGCAGGCTTAAATAAGGACAGTAATTACAAACAGGTGTGCGTCCGGAAACAAGAAGCAGGTGAAACATATAGGAAACTATGGTAACAGAACTAACAGGGAACTAAGGCTAACATTAGCAGAATATAATACAACAACGGAACAAAACCAGAATATGATATGATCCGGGCAGCGGACCATAACATCCTGTTCTCAATGTATTCACAATATATTCCATAAGTAATCACAATAAAAATAAATGATGGTGAAGTAAGTTATATTCTATACAATGAGATAAGTAAGATTATTTTCAGAATGAAAGAATGGATGGATGAATACATTCAGAATGTTTATCATGGTTCTTCTTCTTTGTACTTTGTAGACACTTAAAGTTTGAAGAGTTTTTTGAAGTGGATCATATTAGTACATTGTTTGATTGCTTTGCTTAATCCATTCCATAATTTAATTCCACATACTGATGTACTGAAGGTCTTAAGTGTTGTACGTGCATACAAATGATTTAAATTAAATTTTTCCCAATTTTTCAAACCTGAATTTAATTTGATGCGTGTTTTGAAAATGTTGAAGATTGCTGGTTTAGGGGAGTCCATAATGTACTAAATCATATAAACATTACACAGTAATTGATAATAGGACTTCCACATGCACAAAGAACAAAATAAAAGTTTAATTTAACTTTTTTACACCGTGCAATATGGTCCACTTTTTATGTTCTTTATGTTCTATACTGAGGGGTCGGACCGCCGAGTTCTTATGTGGGTTTACTCTGTGGAATCATGTTGAGGTTGCTAGAAGACTCCTGCTTGTTCATATAAATATGAATATGAATAGTTGTATGTTCTCTGCTGAATTAGTGTACACTGCCTCTCGCCCATAGTCAGCTGGGATAAGCTCAAGCGCTCCTCTGACCCTGAACAGGATAAGAAGGTGTGTAAATATTGTGCCCTTGTTGCTTGTTTTTGTAAGTCAATGTATGTAATGAAGATCTACTATATGTGATTATTGTATTATTTGAAAAGTGATCACATGCCTTCAGCACCATGGACAGTTGTCATCTTTTCATAGTTGTCTGCTATCTCTGCAAACCTACTTTCATGACATTTCATAAAAAGGTGTCCTCTTTCAAAGCTAACCCAGCTGACTTTGCGCTAATAAATCTGACTAATATCACGCCAGGGGATATTGATTTCTGTCGAGGTCATTTCACATGCGATTATTAATTGTGAAATATTCAAAGAGGAAGCCATCTACATCATTGATTGAAGTCTTGGCGGTTATTGAGCTGGTCTCTCCAGTCCACTGCTGCTCATTAGGGGTGGGCCATACTGAAAACTGGTATCCAACTAATACCAAGTAAATACCAAACCGGTATTGACATTAATGACACCGATAATGAGACTTTTTATTTGACATATTTCAGTTTTTTGTGACCATGCCTTTAGTTTGTTGATCATAATCACAATCATCATTTCGGAAAATATAACCTTTTTGTGAACAATTTACCAATTAAAAAATGCTTTCATACATCAGTTTTTGTTGGTAATCCTTTCCAAAAGGAGGGATGAAGACAAAATCGTACACAAAACAGTGTTCTTTCCAATAAGAAATAATTTCATCATGAACACAAACCCATTTTATAGAGAATACTTACAGTGTTACATGCAGAAAACAATGTGAAATACATACAAATATAAATACAAAAACAAATTAAATATATAAATAACAATTTTTACCTTTATTGAAGACTCTTGTTGGCTAAAACTGTGATGTGCAAACAGGAAGGAGGGAGGTCAATAATGTTTCTCACCTTCTTTACCAAAGTGATGGCACTTAAACATTAGTTTGACTGAGTTACCAATGTGTGGGATTGTTCTTTGGGGGGCACTCAATTCAGTGCGTGCCCCCCCCCCCCCCCCCCCCCTGCGATGAGGGGGCATCTTGTCCAGGGTGTACACCGTCTTCCGCCCGATTGTAGCTGAGATAGGCACCTGTGCCCCCCGCGACCCCAAAAGGAATAAGCAGTAGAAAATGGATGGATGGATGGATGGATGGCCACACCTCCCTATAGGCCAAGCGCCAAGGCCCCTTTTTGCATGAAGCAGCGCATGTAAAATGTCAATTAATAAGAGAATTTGACCACAACAATGTATTCCTAGCCCCTTTCTGCTCCATCAGTGATAAGAATATAATGGCTAATTTTAAAGTGTTGATGGCCTGGTAATTTAACATACAGATATCAAATCCCAGTTGGCTTGTGCAAGGGACATGTACTTTATGTTTTCATCATGGACTTAAAACTGGACTTAAAACATGAATCATTGAACATTTTATTTCCCATTAATAAGTTTTAATCCTGAACATGCATCCAAACAAACACAAGTTTGATTAAAATAATTTTATAAAAATATGTTGTCATTAATAAACAACATGAATCATTGAAAATTGTATTTCCCATTAATAAATTTAATCCTGAACATGCATCCAAACAAACACAAGTTTGATTAAAATAATTTTATAAAAATATGTTGTCACGGTGGAAGAGGGGTTAGTGGGTCTGCCGCACAATACGAAGGCCCTGCAGTCCTGGGTTCAAATCCAGGCTCGGGATCTTTCTGTGTGGAGTTTGCATGTCCTCCCCGTGAATGCGTGGGTTCCCTCCGGGTACTCCGGCTTCCTCCCACTTCCAAAGACATGCACCTGGGGATAGGTTGATTGGCAACACTAAATTGGCCCTAGTGTGTGAATGTGAGTGTGAATGTTGTCTGTCTATCTGTGTTGGCCCTGCGATGAGGTGGCGACTTGTCCAGGGTGTACCCCGCCTTCCGCCCGATTGTAGCTGAGATAGGCGCCAGCGCCCCCCGCGACCCCAAAAGGGAATAAGCGGTAGAAAATGGATGGATGTTGTCATTAATAAACAACATATTAATTATTTTTTTCTATAGGGAAAGGGGCCTCGTTCTGCTTTTGGCCCCAATTTAGCCTGAGGCAGCCCTGATTCCTTGGAATTGTGGGAGGGCAAACAGACGTAATGTTTAGTTGTACAATAACTGAGACCACGTGCGAAATTGAGCTTTTTAGTTAATATGTTTGGGGGTGAAAACCGAGTCCTATGAAAATTGGTCAAAAAAAGCCAATATACTACAATATCGACCAAACAATTATTCCTTTTGGTTCATTCATATGTTGGAGCAAAAGAATGTCAACAGAATAAAAATTGCAAAAACTCATGTTGGACCTTCATCAAATTGTTGAGTTTGCAAACAACATAACAATAAAGTAGTACCTCAATTTACGGGCTTATTGGGTTATCTGTGTTAGTTCTTTACTCAAAACCTTTGTATGTAAAATCAACACCGCCCATTGAAATTAATTCAAATCATCTTTAGCTGATGTTTGTTCCCCTGTTTGTTACCATGTAGCATTACTTTTAAGAAGAAAAACAAACTTTTACATCAAAACTATTGTATCAAAAACTCTGCAATGGAATGTAAAGTTGTACTAACGACTACAATCTTTTAATGAAGTAATGTAACAATAATGTACAGCATTTACCTTGGAGAGTGGACTTTTATGGTATCTCATTTAAGATGCACCTCCATCAGCATATTTGTATGGCCAAATGTCGGTGGTTTGGATATTATTTTACCATTCTCTGCAGGCGTCCGACTCATCCTGCTTTAGTATGGCGCAGACTAGCAGTTGTTTGCTCCAACTGCTTCACCAAATTGGTTACATGCTGAGTCATTGTTTGATGATGTATTTCTTTAATTCAATGAATATAATCAACTTCTTCTTCGTAGCACTTACTTGTAGACTCATGTTCCTCCTTCCCATAGTTGGAAAAATGTCCATCTTTACCTATAAGCTAATGCTAGCCAGTAATAATGTTGTGGTTGGATTTTACAGGTTTCACTGTGACCTTTGCTCCGCCAACTAATGGCAGGGACACTTGTAACGCAGATATTTCCTTGCAATTTAAAGCATTGTTATTATTTTTAACCGAGATACAGCTCTTATATCATAGCGCTTTTAAGTAAGGACAATCTTAAGTTGAGGTACAATTATATATATATTTTTATTTATATCCCATCCATCGATCCATTTTCTACCGCTTATTCCCTTTCGGGGTCGCGGAGGGCGCTGGTGCCTATCTCAGCTACAATCGGGCGGAAGGCGGAGTACACCCTGGACAAGTCGCCACCTCATCGCAGGGCCAACACAGATAGACAGACAACATTCACACTCACATTCACACACAAGGGCCAATCTTAGTGTTGCCAATCAACCTATCCCCAGGTGCATGTCTTTGGAGGTGGGAGGAAGCCGGAGTACCTGGAGGGAACCCACGCAGTCACGGGGAGAACATGCAAACTCCACACAGAAAGATCCCGAGCCTGGATTTGAACCCAGGACTGCAGGACCTTCGTATTGTGAGGCAGACGCACTAACCCCTCTGACACCGTGAAGCCCTTTATATATATATATATATATATATATATATATATATATATATATATATATATATATATATATATATATATATATATATATATATATATATATATATATATATATCATATATAATATGTACAACACACCGATTTGTGGGAAAATCGATATTATACATCTACCAAAAATGGATCCAATCTTGATACTATCTATCGACATTTGGGGTCCATCCACACTTCCTAATGATGATGATAGAATGCGCGGAAAGGACACATGGAAAGAGGAAGGATTAAATCAGGTGTGTGCAACTATTTGCGCGCAGCTAATTTGTACAATCTACAAATACTAAAACATTTAAAGAAAAAAAATTAAAACAGCAATAAAAGAGCAAACATGTCAATTGTAACACTAACAAGTTGAAATGTTGACTCTAATAATAAAAAGCTGCCATGCAGACATTTTTTTTCTTTATCTCAGTCATTGCTCCAAAAGTAATAATGAATTCAAATCAATGTTGTTATGAATCACTGACCTATTTAAAGCTCCAATTACATCACATTGATCTTTGGGGGAAAATATGGCATATTTTTCTGTGTTTGCCACAAAGTTTTCTTTGACAAAAACAACATAAAAAATGTGAAAAAATAAATAAAAACAAATTAAATGGACGGCTCTATCTGAAGTTGAACTGGAGACTGAAGCGTTGAAAGTAAAAAAAAAAAAAAAAAAAAAAATGTATGAACATTTTATAACCATTTTTGATCCCCAATCATTTAGAGGTACTTTTTTTTTTTTAAACTGTCACTGCTCCAAAAAATAATACTGAATTAAAACCCACTACTGACCTATTTATGTCATGTCTTGTGGTCATGTTTTGTTTAGTCATGTTCGGTTTTGTTTAACACTCCATTGCTTCCTGTTTTTCACTCCCTTTTTTTGTTGCCATGGTTACTTATTGTCTTCACCTGTCTCACGCTTACCTGCTTCCCGAGCACTATTCAGGGCAGTATTTAAGCTTGTCATTTCCAGTCAGTCCTTTTGGTGTCATTGTTCTCTTCTTCCCAAAGTAAGTCCTGCTTGTTTCATGCAATGCCTCTGTTATTTTCATGCCATGCCAAGTAAGTTTTTGTTTATTCAAGCCACAGTTAGCTACTTTTGTTTCACGTCCAAAGTTTAGTCTTAGTTTTGTTTCCTTCGTGAAGTTGTGTTTTTGCCTTGTGTGCCTTTTTGTCTCCACCCTTTTGAGATTCATGATAAAATCAAATACAGTGGGGCAAAAAAGTATTTAGTCAGCCACCGATTGTGCAAGTTCTCCCACTTAAAATGATGACAGAGGTCTGTAATTTTCATCGTAGCTACACTTCAACTGTGAGAGACAGAATGTGAAAAAAAAAATCCAGGAATTCCCATTATAGGAATTTCAAATAAGATATTTGTAAATTATGGTGGAAAATAAGTATTTGGTCAACCATTCAAAGCTCTCACTGATGGAAGGAGGTTTTGGCTCAAAATCTCACGATACATGGCCCCATTCCTTCTTTCCTTATCACGGATCAATCGTCCTGTCCCCTTAGCAGGAAAACAGCCCAAAAGCATGATGTTTCCACCCCCATGCTTCACAGTAGCTATGGTGTTCTTGGGATGCAACTCAGTATTATTCTTCCTCCAAACACGACGAGTTGGGTTTATACCAACAAGTTCTATTTTGGTTTCATCTGACCACATGACGTTCTCCCAATCCTCTGCTGTATCATCCATGTATCCATTTTGGTATAAACTCAACTCATCCTGTTTAGAGGAAGAAGAATACTGAGTTGCATCCCAAGAACACCATACCTACTGTGAAGCATGGGGGTGGAAACATCATACTTTGGGGCTGTTTTTCTGCTAAGTGGACAGGACGATTGATCTGTGTTAAGGAAAGAATGAATGGGGCCATGTATCGTTAGATTTTGAGCCAAAACCTCCCATCTTTGAGAGCTTTGAACGGTTGACCCTTTTTCCACCATAATTTACAAATAAATTCTTTAAAATTCCTACAATGTGAATACCTGGATTTTTTTTTCCCATTCTGTCTCTCACAGTTGAAGTGTACCTATGATTAAAATTACAGAACTCTGTCATCATTTTAAGTGGGAGCACTTGCACAATCGGTGGCTGACTAAATACTTTTTTGCCCCACTGTATATACCTAGATGCCATGTCCAGAGTAGTCTCTGCTTTTCTGGGAGAACGACCTCGCAGCAAGCTGCGACTCCCCGCCCCCTCCAATACGACACTTTGCATATAAATCCAATTTGACATTTTTGGGGGGATGATAGTGCATATTTTGGTTTTGCCATTAAAAAACTGGGTTTTGAAGATACGGTCATAAAACACAAAAACAAAAATACTTGCTATCTAAAGATCGACCTGAAGTTGATCAGAGAAGTGATTCTCAAACAGTTGTATGTGCACCACTACTGGTTGAACCCATGTATAGAGAGAGTATGGACAACTAAACACACTGGAGCTCAAAAACCTTCAATAAAACATGCGTTTCGTCAAAGTACAATTTTGGTGGCAATTTTGCGGCCATATTTAATGCACTTCGCTGTGTACAATCATACGATGTTTCATGAATAGCAGGCTGTCTAACATGTTCCTGCCGCCCCAGTGTACGTTAGAAATTACAAAATGACCAAAAAAATGTATAACCCTCATTTTGCCAAAATCATTAGCTTTTGGACCTCAATACAAGTCGTGTTTACATGGCAAAAAAACTCTTTGATTAAAGGAATGTCTAATGAGGAAGTGCAGTGTTGCTTAGTGGTGGCTCTAAATTGTCTAACATGGCGCCCTGTCGCCACGTGAGGGGCTTTAGACCGGGGTCACCAACCTTTTTTGAAACCAAGAGCTACTTCTTGGGTACTGATTAATGCAAAGGGCTACCAGTTTGATACACACTTAAATAAATTGCCAGGAATAGCCAATTTGCTCAACCTTTAACAAATAAATCTATAGACATATATAAAAAATGGGTATTTCTGTCTGTCATTCCGTCGTACATTTTTTCCTTCTACGGAAGTTTTTTTTGTAGAGAATAAATGATGGAAATAACACTTAAATGAACGGTTTGAAAGAGGAGAAAAAAGGGAAAAAAAAGAATTACATTTTGAAACATAGTTTATCTTCAATTTCGACTCTTTAAAATTCAAAATTAAACCGAAAAAAAAGAGAAAAACTAGCTAATTCGAATCTTTTTGAAAAAAATAAAGAAGTTATGGAACATAATTAGTAATTTTTCCCGATTAATATTTTTGAATTTTGATGACATGTTTTAAATAGGGTAAAATCCAATCAGCATTTTGTTAGAATATACAACAAGTTGGACCAAGCTATATTTCTAACAAAGACAAATAATTTCTTCTAGATTTTAAAAAAATGTTAAGCAAAGCGAGACCAGCTTTTAGTAAATAAATAACATTTTTAAAAAAATAGAGGCAGCTCACTGGTAAGTGCTGTTACTGAGCTATTTTTAGAACAGGCCAGCGGGCGACTAATCTGGTCCTTACGGGTGACCTGGTGCCCGCGGGCACCGCGTTGGTGACCCCTGCTTTAGACCAATCATTTAGGACATCGTCTGTAACCGAGTGTCCATACTCTCTAGACGGCTTTGCCACTAGAAGTATGCAGGCTACATCAAGTGGTACCCCAGATACAGTTTGTAAACGCTTCATTAAAAACTTTTATTTTCCCACATTCAAACACGGTGTTACTGTTCAATCAATCAGTTTATTCATATAGCCCTTAATCACAACTGTCTCAAAGGGCTGCACAAGCCACAACGACATCCTCGGCTCAGATCCTACATCAGGGCAAGTAAAAATTCAACATAATGGGATACAATGAGAAACCTTGGAGGGGACCGCAGACGACCGTTACAATGAACGTTGAGTGGATTTGGTTTATAGTGTGTGTCCAGTCCATAGTGGGACCAGCAGGGGATCATCTTGAGTGGAGACAAGTCAGTAGCGCAGAGACGTCCCCAACTGATGCACAGATGAGTGATCCACCCCGGGTCTAGCGTCATCTGTGGTGATCTAATTAACCTCTCCACCCAGGAGAGGGGGGCAGGGCAGAAAACAGACGGCAGATCAACTGGTCTAAAAAGGGGGGGGGGGGGGTGTCTATTTAAAGATTAGTGTATACAAATGAGTCTTAAGATGGGACTTAAATGCTTCTACTGAGGTAGGGCATTCAGAGAGTAATCATCCATAACCACTAATAAGCTGAAGTTCTTAGAACACAGATTTCTTGCCGGGACATTGATTGATTGATTGAAACTTTTATTAGTAGATTGCACAGTTCAGTGCATATTCAGTACAATTGACCACTAAATGGTTACACCCGAATAAGTTTTTCAACTTGTTTAAGTCGGGGTCCACGTTAATCAATTCATGGTACAATATGGTACAATACAATCAGCAAGACAGGATGGAGCTAGACCGTGTAGTATTTTATACGTAAGTAGTAAAACCTTAGTCACATCTTAAGTGCACAGGAAGCCAGTGCAGGTGAGCCAGTACAGGCGTAATATGATCAAACTTTCTTGTTCTTGTCAAAAGTCTAGCAGCCGCATTTTGTACCAACTGTAATCTTTTAATGCTAGACATGGGGAGGTTGGAATATAACACGTTACAGTAATCAAGACGAGACGTAACCAACGTGTGAATAATGATCTCAGCGTCGTTCAAACTGTAATGTAACAGTGGCCAAAACTATTCAATATACTTGTTCAATAAAACATTGGCTTTGTTTTTCATGAATACGTAGGCCAGCTATGCTACTTTATTTCAGTGTTGGTCATTATGGTGGTACTTGGAAACACATTTTTTTCTGTGGTGGTACTTGGTGAAAAAAGTTTGAGAACTGCTGGTCCGGAGATTTCAGCATTCAATAGAAATAGTTAAATAGGCTTATTAGTGATTCCCAAAGCCCAAAAAAAGTCTGCGGGCTATAGAGCGTTTTCATTTCAGGCTCCAGTACTCTGGAATGCCCTCCCGGTAAAAGTTCGAGATGCCACCTCAGTAGAAGCATTTAAGTGTCACCTTAAAACTCATTTGTATACTCTAGCCTTTAAATAGACTCCCTTTTTAGACCAGTTGATCTGCCGTTTCTTTTCTTTTTCTCCTATGTCCCACTCTCCCTTGTGGAGGGGGTCCGGTCCGATCCGGTGGCCATGTACTGCTTGCCTGTGTATCGGCTGGAGACATCTCTGCGCTGCTGATCCGCTTCCGCTTGGGATGTTTTCCTGCTGGCTCCGCTGTGAACGGGACTCTCGCTGCTGTGTTGGATCCATTATGGATTGAACTTTCACAGTATCATGTTAGATCCGCTCGACATCCATTGCTTTCCTCCTCTCCAAGGTTCTCATAGTCATCATTGTCACGGACGTCCCACTGGGTGTGAGTTTTCCTTGCCCTTATGTGGGCCTACCGAGGATGTCGTAGTGGTTTGTGCAGCCCTTTGAGACACTAGTGATTTAGGGCTATATAAGTAAACATTGATTGATTGATTGATGAAATAAAATCATCATCATATAACTTACTTTTTTAACGTTTTTAACAACTGACATCTTTCAGGACACTATTTTAATGCATATGTACGCCTGCTACGCTACTGTATTTCAGTGTTGGTCATTATGGTGGTACTTGGAAACACACATTTTTTTCTGCGGTGGTACTTGATTAAATGTCATGATCCGTGGCCCGGATCATGTTTTATTTTCTGTTAGTTTTGGACTCGCTCAGTTCCTGTTTTGTGTACCCTTGAGTTTGTTTTGGTCTTCATGGTTGCTTGCTGTTTTCACCTGCCTCTGATTGGTGTTTGGGACGCTCACCTGTTTCCTGAGCACTAATCAGAGGCGTTATTTGAACCTGCCTTTGCCAGTCAGTCGTCCTGGCGTCATAGTTTGTTTTTTTCATGCTATCGTCACGTAAGTTTGGCTTTTCTCCTAGCCTATGCTAAGTTAGCTTTGAGTGCTATTGGAACGTGTTTTCATTCGAATTGTTTTCTTTTCTTGATGGTGCTTTGGTTTTTGTCAAAAATAAATCATGTTCCTACCTGCAAGTCCTGTCCGGAGTTGTTTGTTTGCATCCCGGAGGAACGAACCGCGCAGTAAGCTGCAGCCCCGCCGTGACATAAATATAGTTTGACAATGACTGGTCTAGAGATTTAAGCATTAAATAAAAAAGTAAAATAAAAGCATCATATGACTAATTTTATAACATTTTTAATCACTGAAATCTTTCGGGGCATGTTTTTAATGAATACATAGGCCTGCTACGCTACTGTATTTCAGTGTTGGTCATTATGGAAAGACACGTTTTTTTTCTGCGGTGGTACTTAGTTAAAACAGTTTGAAAACCACTGGTCTGGAGATTTGAGCGTTAAATAAAAAAAGTAAATTTAAAGCATAATATGACTAACATTTTAATCACTGAATCTTTCAGGGAACGTTTTAAATGAATACATAGGCCTGCTACGCTACTGTATTTCAGTGTTGGTCATTATGGTGGTACTTGGAAAGACACATTTTTTTCTGCGGTGGTACTTAGTGAAACAGTTTGAAAACCACTAGTTTGGAGATTTCAGCGTTAAAGTAAAAAAAATGGAAAATAAAAGCATCATATGACTTTCTTTTTAACATTTTTATCACTGACACCTTTCTGGTGCCAAACTTGAGGGGAGCCCTAAAGGTTAAAAAAAAAAAAAGTCGTTATATATATATATATATATTACACTCCGCTGCATTCGTCATAGGCCAGGGGTCGGCAACCCAAAATGTTGAAAGAGCCATATTGGACCAAAAATACAAAAACAAATCTGTCTGGAGCTGCAAAAAAATAAAAGCCATATTACATACAGATAGTGTGTCATGAGATATAAATGGAATTATGAGGACTTAAAGGAAACTAAATGAGCTCAAATATAGCTACAAATGAGGCATTGTGATGCAATATGTACATATAGCTAGCCTAAATAGCATGTTCGCAGCGATTAGCTTACAGTCATGCAGTGACCAAATATGTCTGATTAGCACACCACACAAGTCAATAACATCAACAAAACTCACCTTTGTGCATTCATGCACAACGTTTAAAGTTTGGTGGACAAAATGAGATAGAAAAAGAAGTGGCATAAAACACATCTTAGAAAGTCAGAGAAAATTATGCATGTAAACCAGGGGTCACAAACGCGGCGCCCGCAGGCGCCAGGTAGCCCGCAAGGACCAGATGGGTCGCCCGCTGCCCGTCGGCTTTTTTTTTTTTTTTTTTTAATGAATTTATTAACCATTCCAAAACAAACAATACACGACAATACCATAACAATGCAATCCAATTCCAAAACCAAACCCAACCCAGCAACATTCAGAACAGCAATTAATAAACAGAGCAATTGAGGACATACAAACATTGACACGGTACAATCTAAAAGTAGTGGAACAAAAATGAATATTATCAATATTAGTAACAATTTCAAAATAGCAGTGATTAAAAAATCCCTCAATGATATCCATCCATCCATCCATTTTCTACCGCTTATTCCCCTTCGGGGTCGCGGGGGGCGCTGGTGGCTATCTCAGCTACAATCGGGCGGAAGGCAGGGTACACCC
The DNA here is from genome assembly GCF_033978795.1 of Nerophis ophidion. Lineage (NCBI taxonomy): Eukaryota > Metazoa > Chordata > Actinopteri > Syngnathiformes > Syngnathidae > Nerophis > Nerophis ophidion. The sequence continues at coordinate 53,511,482 of NC_084621.1, read as the reverse complement.
TGGACAAGTCGCCACCTCATCGCAGGGCCAACACAGATAGACAGACAACATTCACACTCACATTCACACACTAGGGCCAATTTAGTGTTGCCAATCAACCTATCCCCAGGTGCATGTCTTTGGAAGTGGGAGGAAGCCGGAGTACCCGGAGGGAACCCACGCATTCACGGGGAGAACATGCAAACTCCACACAGAAAGATCCCGAGCCTGGATTTGAACCCAGGACTGCAGGAACTTCGTATTGTGAGGCAGACGCACTAACCCCTCTTCCACCGTGAAGCCTCCCCTCAATGATATTATCATTTAAAACATTTACAGAAAAAATTAAAAAATGAACAATAGTGTCACAGTGGCTTACACTTGCATCGCATCCCATAAGCTTGACAGCACACTGTGTCCAATATTTTACACAAATATGTCATATTTTGGTTCATTTAATGGTTCATTTTGGTTCATTTAATTTAAAAATGTTTTCGTGTTTTGTCCTCTTTTAAACCGTTCAATTAAGTGGTTTTTTTCATCATTTATTCTCTACAAAAAACCTTCCTTAAAAGGAAAAAAAATGTACGACGGAATGACAGACAGAAATACCCATTTTTTATGTATATATAGATTTATTTATTTAGCTATTCTTGTTTAAATCACACTTACATGTAACTTACAAATGACTATATATATATATATATATATATATATATATATATATATATATATATATATATATATATGGGCTTCACGGTGGCAGAGGGGTTAGTGCGTCTGCCTCACAATACGAAGGTCCTGCAGTCCTGGGTTCAAATCCAGGCTCGGGATCTTTCTGTGTGTAGTTTGCATGTTCTCCCCGTGAATGCGTGGGTTCCCTCCGGGTACTCCGGCTTCCTCCCACTTCCAAAGACATGCACCTGGGGATAGGTTGATTGGCAACACTAAATTGGCCCTAGTGTGTGAATGTGAGTGTGAATGTTGTCTGTCTATCTGTGTTGGCCCTGCGATGAAGTGGCGACTTGTCCAGGGTGTACCCCGCCTTCCGCCCGATTGTAGCTGGGATAGGCGCCGGCGCCCCCCGTGACCCCAAAAGGGAATAAGCGGTAGAAAAAGGATGGATGGATGTATATATATATATATATATATATATATATATATATATATATATATATATATATATATATATATATATATATATATATATATATATATGTATATATATATATATGTGTATGTATATATATATATATATATATGTGTATGTATGTATATATGTATGTATATAAAGTGTAAAACTGGTAGCCCTTTGCATCAATCAGTACCCAAGAAGTAGATCTTGGTTTCAAAAAGGTTGGTGACCCCTGATGTAAACAAACTAGGGTGAGTTCAAGGACCGCCATAATGAGTAGGGCAAAACGGCGCTCGCCAAATACTCGAATCAGTGAAGCTTGTTTTAATACAGTGTGCTTTATAGCAATTAGGGAGGTTTGTGTCAAGTTTGTCCTCCTACAGAAACCAAATTAAAACAAAAAATGTGTTTCCCCCCCTCATTTCCATTTTTCATATATTTTTGAAAAAGCTCCAGAGAGCCACTAGGGCGGCGCTAAAGAGCCGCGGTCATAGGCAATCGAATGACCAGATTTTCACATATGCATGAGTTATTTAACAAACGTTATAACTCCGGTGCCTCCCGGTAGAGGTCGGGGACTTTTTGGAAGCTAGATGGCAGAAGAGGCCCACCGCTGGCCGGCCGGGCTTTGCGCCGTCATGGTCCCATCTTTGCATTGCAAATGTCCCAACTTTACTACATCCACACCACCAAGTCCAAAAAAATGGAAGTTTTGAGTATTTGCATGAAGATTATTATTTTTTTTTTCATTTAAAGACCTCGGGTATCTCTCACCCATGCATGCCTCATTGACACCGGATGACGACTCGCCCCCTCCTCCTTTACCACCCACCTCCACTTCATGATTTGTTGGGCGCACATCATACTTTCACAGGACGTTTACTCCTCCCTTCCTCTCTCTCTCTCCCTTCCTCTCCCTCTCTCTCTGCTCGCCTGACAAGTGCAGATCGATAAAGGCAGCATTCAAATAGTGTAGGCTGCACCGCTTTTTGTGGAGGGGGAACCCGAGCATGTGGAGCACCGGGGGCCGTGCAGAGCGCGCCGTGAGCCCCGAGACGCGCGCACTTGACGCCCCTCTCAGCAGACATGATCCAGCCCTCGCGTCGGTCCTCTGCTAAATTCCACACTTGCTCACTCCTCCGCCTGCCTTTTAACGCCAGAGAGGGGAAAATAGGTTAGGGGGATTATTTCCACCTAGTTGTGACGATGACGCGGATTTACAGGCGAGGATGCTACCAAGGATCCGTGGAGGTGCGGGAATGCGTTGAGTGTGGCCGAGCTCAAACCGCCACGATGAGGATTAGGACGGGGATTTTTTTCTGGAATCTCTTCTTTTCACTCATGCTCACCTGCGTGGAAGGTAGGATGCGTTGCAGTGTGCAAAAAAAAACAAAAACAAAAAAACTAAACAAAAACAAACAAACAAAAAAATGCATTGTGCATGTGTGCGCAAAATAGCCTCAACTGGATGGAGTTTGGCGCTCAATGCAGGCTTTGAGGGAGCCTGGCAATAAATATTCTTAGAGGAGCTTCTCCTAATAGCCGACGTGAGCTGCTTTGATTATTAGGCCGACTACTAAATTGTGCAACTTAAAGACTGTGGGCTTCAGTCTTTTTCTAGGTCGAGCTTTTAATGTGGGGACCTCCAGGAATCAGTTTTGTCATTTAGTAATTTTGGTAACACTTTAGTATGGGTAACACATATTCTCCATTAATTAGTTCCTTATTAACATGCAAATTAGTAACATATTGGCTCTCAATTAGTTATTAAGTACCTATTAATGCCTTATTATGCAACCAGTTAGCCATTAACTAAGTGTTCCCTCAAGAACCTCAGAATTATTGCTTATTAGTAACCCTGACCCCAACCCTTATATCAGGGGTAGGGAACCTATGGCTCTAGAGCCAGATGTGGCTCTTTTGATGACTGCATCTGGCTCTCAGGTAAATCTTAGCTGACATTGCTTAACACGGTAAGAAATGAATAATTCCGCTGGTAATCAGTGTTAAAAATAACGGTGAAATAATGAAACATTCTAATGCATTTTAATCCAACCATCCGTTTTCCATCGCACCTGTTCAAGATGTCGCATTAATGGTATTATTGGTTTGCTTTAGAATAACAATGTTATTAAAAATAATGAGACGTATTGTACTATAAAAATGTTAGTCTTAAAAATGCACGCATTTAGTTGTAGTCAGTGTTAAAAAATATTATATGGCTCTCACGGAAATACGTTTTGAAATATTAGGCTTTCATAGCTCTCTTAGGCAAAAAGGTTCCCGACCCCTGCCTTATATGTTCCACTAGTGTCCAAATAACTCTAAATTAAGGCTTTGTTACTTAAAATATATTCCCCAAACTAAAGTGTTACTGTAATTTATACTGCAGGCAGGTGCAAGGTGGACTTGTTAGTATTCAAGTTAGGAATATTCACTGACCAATGAAGTAAGCCTCGCATGAATGCTTCTTTTCCCCCAAATAAAATAATCATTATCGAGTCTGAAGCACTGTCTTTCAAAAGTGCATTTATCCCCTTTAATGTCAGCCACATTGTCAGAAACCTCAATTTACAATTCAAATGCCGTTCCGTAGTCCACTTGAATGTTTTCCTGCCAAAGTTGATGCCTTTTTGGACCGCGTGTGTATGTGTGCTGTTGAACCGTTGAGTATGGCTTGCCCGCAGATTTCAATTTCCATGCAGATTGTTGGCCATCTGAGTAATTCTCATGTCTTTTCGATTGGGGGCGGATGGAATGTGCTGCATGCAGAGTAGCAGTGCCCACCGAGTGGAGCAGAGTCGGGGGGGCACGGTGCTGTTTTATCGCCACCCACAATGTGGCAATGTCAAACCCATGGGGAGCCACTGCCAATTGTCCTCGTTCTCTCACTTATTAGGGAGTCAGCCAGCCAACAATTGCTACAGAATAGGCCAAGTGGTGATGCCGAGGAAGAGAAACATTGTGTGGCCAAGTCGAGCCAGACAGGTGGAAGGAGCATGAACAGGTGCTAGTTACCACCGTTCACATGGTTGGAAATATACTCGGTTATATACTACTGTGTGACTCATTTCTTTTCTTTGTGTTGTTTTTTCTAGGAAAGAAACACAGAGTGATGCTGTGTGTTTCTTTCTCCTCATGCATTACAGGAAAAAAAACAGTCAAAATTAGTTCCTTAGAATTAAAGGTAAAGGCTGACTGTTGGGTTTTTCACCCCAACAGACAACAAAAACACATTAGATACATTAAGCAAAACTAATTGTCAAAAAATGAGTTAAAAAAACCAACCAGAGTGACTCTTTTGACACTATACATTTATGTAATTTTCCACTGGGCATAATGTAACTGGTTGTCATGGGGACACCACGTATAACTGCCATTTGACGTACTCAATGGCAAAGAAGCTCCATTCAGCCCACATACTGTAGGACCCTTTCTGAGAAACGTTTGCACCTTTAATTGATCGTGGCGTGACTTTGCAGTGAAAAAATGAGGACAAGCGGTATAGAAAATGATTGGCTGGATGGAGAATCAGCTCAACTTGGATGCCGGCTATAGGGGACATGTTACACAATTTCAAGCAAAATAAATACATTTTTGATCGCATTCTACCACAATAAATATACCTACTTTGGTATATACCTAACTGCTTTGCATTTGAATAGATTTCCTTCATTGATAATAGGTCATAACAAAAAATGTATTGATTTATTGCTATTCATTTTTATGGATTCTTTTCGAGGCCTGTCTTACTGATAATAGAGATATTTCATATTTTTGTGAAGAGTCGGGCCATTCTTAGGCTGCAATCACCCTTGTGGTTCAGTGCAAAAATACGAATAGACTCCTGGTATAACATTCACATTGGTATTTTTTATCATCAGACCACAAGCTGTATGACAAAAACCTATAAATAAAGCAAATCATTTCATTAGGAATCTTCCTGACATGCAGTGCACCCGAAAAGTATTCACAGCGCTTCACTTTTTATGTTGCAGCCTTATACCAAAATGGAACAATCCATTTGTGACCTCAAAATTCTTCACACAATACCCCACAATGATGAATGTATATTTTTTTTATTTGCAAATTTCTTAGAAATAAAAAAATAAAAAAATCATGTGGATAAGTATTCAACTATTTTGCTCAATACTATTTTGATTCACATTTGGCAACAATTACAGCATCAAGTCATTTTGAATATGATGCCATGAGCTTGGCACACCTATTTTTGGGCAGTGTCACCCATTCCACTTTGCAGCACCTCTTAAGATCCATCAGGTTGGACGGGAAGTGTTGGTTTTCATCCAGGATTTTTCTGTACATTGCTGCATTTATTTTAGTCTAATCAGGGAGGTGACCAAACAAAAACCCGATGATCAGCCTGTCAGAGCGACAGCATTACTCTGTAAGAGAAGAAAACCTTCCAGACTAGTATATATGTAATCCCGGGCTTGGGATCTTTCTGTGTGTGTGTGTGTGTATGTATGTGTATATATATATATATATATATATATATATATATATATATATATGTATGTATGTATGTATGTATGTATGTATGTATATATATGTATGTATATTTATATATGTTTATATGTATGTATGTATGTACATTTATATATATATTAGGGGTGTAACGGTACGTTATGTTTGTAGTGGTTCGGTTCGGAGGTGTACCGAACGCGTTCCACACGGACATATTAAGTAGCGCACCTCACGTTGTATAAACAATTTACACCTAGGCACCATGAATTGATTTACGTGGACCCCGACTTAAACAAGTTGAAAAACTTATTGGGGTGTTACCATTTAGTGGTCAATTGTGCGGAATATGTACTGTACTGTGCAATCTACTAATAAAAGTTTCAATCAATCAAAAAAAAAAACCCAACACACGGCATGCTAGCAGCGACTGAGCTATGATAGACTGACTATACCTCCTATTTTCACCGGATATGTCCTCTTTTGCGGGGCTGTCCATGTGGAGTTTCTTAAATGCCTCAAATGGCCGGCATTTTAAGTTAGGGTTTCGTGTATTTTTAATTAAAAGGGAGAGACAGAGAGAGCGAGAGAGTTATGATAAACGCGCATGCGCTGCCAGGCTCTGCTTTTTACCCATAGATTTATCAGATTTTATTTTTTATTATCTATAGCAGGGGTGTCAAAAGTGTGTCCCGGAGTTCATTTGCAGCCCACAGCTAATATTTTAAAGGCCCATGGCACATTCTAAAATTACTATTAAAATAAACAAAAGTGAAATAAAAAGTTTAAAGGCTAAATGTAATTTAGAAAAAGTTGCAACGTTGACTAATGAAACAAAGCTGTTTTTTTTCTTTCAAACTGTCATTGCTCAAAACATAATATTGAATCAAAATCAATGTTTTTATGAATTTTGGACCGATCCAAGTTTCCGATTACTTCACATCAAATATTCCACTAAGAAAAATATTTTTGCTGGAAGATTTAGCGAATTTGTTAAATAAATAACCTTACTGTACCGAAAATGAACCGAACCGTGACCTCCGAACCGTGGTACGTACCGAACTGAAATTTTTGTGTACCGTTACACCCCTAATATATATATATATATGTATGTATGTATGTGTGTATATATATATATATATATATATATATATATATATATATATATATATATATATATATATATATATATATATGTATATATGTATGTATGTATGTGTATATATATATATATATATATATATATGTATATATATATGTGTGTATTTGTATGTATGTATGTATATATCCATCCATCCATTTACTACCGCTTATTCCCTTTCGGGGTCGCGGGGGGCGCTGTATGTATATATGTTTATATGTATATATATATATATATATGTGTCTATACATATGTGTGTGTGTATATATATATATATATATATATATATATATATATATATATATATATATATATAAGTCGAGCAGCAAGGGACATGCAGACCTGAGTTCTCCTTCAGACTTGAAGAAACTCAACGTAGATTTAGCAGATGGAGAGCCGGAGCAAAATGTTGTGAACGGAGCAAAGCACAACCCAGCTAGTCAAAGTATGTTCAAAAACCTTAAATGACGCAATATGTAATACTGAATACTGACTGCTCACAAGGTGTCAGTAATGTCACGAGATTGTAGATATTGTCACTTTAGGGGATTTCTCCAAAGTTAAAGATATTTAGAGAAGGAATACAGTCTTTCATTGATGTAAAATCAACAGATATCTTATTTGTGACTTTTTCCGCTTAAAAAAATGGCTAAATACAGTATATATGATAAACAAACCCAAGATAGTGATTGGATTATTTAGTGAAGTCCTGGGGTCCGGTGCAGCACCAAGAAGACTTCCAACTTGACCAAATAGAGGACCTAGAAGTCGTAACAAACATCTGTATGTGAACCTGCTGAAGAATCGTTACCTTTGCAAGCGGAGAGCTACACTGTCAGGTTAAGGTGATGCTGCCAGGCGAACGCCGTATCAACATTCCGGAGTCTCACATGTAATGATGACATGATTCGGCCTGCCGTAGACGCGCAGTAGCATGGCGACCTCTGATGAACCTCACGTTGCCCATGTTGAAAACATCATTCCAACACCATCAGTAAAAGATTACTGTCTGCTAGTGTTGTCCAATACCAATATTTTGGTACCGGTACCAAAATTATTTTGATACTTTTCGGTACTTTTTTAAATTAAAGGGAACATAAAACATTTCATTACTGGCTTTAATTTAACAAAAAAAATCTTAGGGTACATTAAACATACTGGATGTTTATTATTGCAAGTTTGTCGTTAAATAAAATAGTGAACATACTCGACAACTTGTCTTTCATTAGTAAGTAAGCAAACAAAGGCTCCTAATTTAGCTGCTGACATATGCAGTAACATATTGTGTCATTTTCCATTCTATTATTTTGTCAAAATTATTAAGGACAAGTGGTAGAAAATGTATTATTAACCTACTTGTTGATTTACTGTTAATATCTGCTTACTTTCTCTTTTAACATGTTCCCTCTACACATCTGTTTAAATGTAATAATCACTTATGTGTCTGTTGTTTGGATGCTTTACATTAGTTTTGGATGATACCACAAATTTGGGTATCAATCCGATATGTGTCCAGGGACATATTTCCTTAGTTCATAAACATAATATAAATAAAAAAGAAACGAAAGAAGATGTTACCAAAAAATATCAACATAATCATAGTAGTATCGACTAGATACGCTACTGTACTTGATATCATTACAGTGGATGTTAGGAATAGATCCACCAATGGCAATTGTTTACCTTTTGACGCCGGTGAGCTACGATGTGTAGTCAAGCTTGTTTAGCTATTCCTCGTCCTGCAGGACTGATACTTGTAAGAAACTCACTTTATTTGAAGTAGCTACAACTCTGCAGACTGCGGACGGACTTTAGTGGCTAGCTAGCTAGCCATGTCTTAAAGCACCTCTTCCGATGGGCGTTTGAGTGTTATAGCTTCCCCTTTATCGTTAGTTTTTAAGCCAAAATGCATCCATTCCACCTTTTCTGTCTACACACTGTGTCTGCTTGTAAGTACTCCGTGATTGTGCGCTGCCAAACATGCTTGTCTGCTTGTAAACCAGCAAAGACACGATGTGACGATGGCAGGGCCGCGGGTGGCCGGTGGTGGACCGGTACATTTCAGAGGCGGTATAGTACTGAATATATTTCATCAGTATCGCGGTACTATACTAATAGCGATATTGTCATGATCTGTGATCCGGATCATGTTTTGTTTAGTACAGTATGTTCTGTTAGTTTTGGACTCCCTTAGTTCTCGTTTTGTGCACTTTGAGTGTTTGTTTTGGTTTCCATGGGTACTAATTGGTTTCACCTGCCTCTGATTAGTGCTCTGCACGTTCACCTGCTGTTGAGCACTAATCAGAGAGCTATTTAGTCACGTTGCTCGCCACAGTCGGGTTGGCTTCATTGTTTTGCGGGATGAAACCATTACGTTGGTATTCCTGTCCTGTGTTTCCTGTGCTAAGTTTTTATCTTAGCTTCCCGTGCGATCGGCATGTTTCTCTTTTGTTTGTTCTGTCTTTGAGTACATTTATGATTTATGAGCAATAAATCATCTCCTACCTCACGCTGTTGTCCAGAGCTGTCCGTTCTGCATTCCGGGAGAACGGACAGGTATACCGTACAACCCTACTGTGTGCAGACGATGTGCAAGGCTTAAACACGGCCAGCTGTTTATAGACACGTTACACCAGGAAGCAGCTGAAGTAACATCCGTAATTAGTTATCTCTTACCCTTTTAAAAAAGATTTATCTGCACATACGAATCTTTCGCTAATATTTAAAGAAGACATGACAAATACAATCAGTTTATACTCTTAGCAGGTACTTAACTCACCTCCTTCCAACGGTGGGTATTTTAAAGGCCTACTGAAATGACATTTTCTTATTTAAACGGGGATAGCAGGTCCATTCTATCCGTCATACTTGATCATTTCGCGATCTTGCCATATTTTTGCTGAAAGGATTTAGTAGAGAACATCGACGATAAAGTTTGCAACTTTTGGTCGCTAATAAAAAAAGCCTTGCCTGTACCGGAAGTAGCAGACGATGTGCGCGTGACGTCACGGGTTGTAGGACTTCTCACATCCTCACATTGTTTACAATCATAGCCAGCAGCAGCTATAGCTATTCGGACCGAGAAAGCGACAATTTCCCCATTAATTTGAGCGAGGATAAAAGATTTGTGGATGAGGAAATTTAGAGTGAAGGACTAGAAAAAAACAAGGCGATTGCAGTGGGAGAGATTCGGATATTATTAAACATATTTACTAGGATAATTCTGGAAAATCCCTTATCTGCCTATTGTGTTGCTAGTGTTTTAGTGAGTTAAATAGTACCTGAAAGTCTGAGGAGTGTGGCCACAGGTGTGTTGATGTTGTAAGCATTTCACCAATCTCGCGCACTTTGCAAATTATACGTCATTTCCATACCTGTAGTGAGCACAATACCAATGGCGCGAAATTTGCAAATTGCGCAACCGCATTTTGCAAATTTAATGTAAAATCAATTCAAATCAAATGTTTATTGGATTCATCACTATACAGTGTACATCCACGACAGAACTACTGACTAAACTACTACCACAACCTCGTTTACTATTTATAACATATAATAATGTAGGGTTACCTGGAACTTGAAATAGGCCACCCGGCCTGAATCCACACTTGGTAGTAGTTTAGTCGTGGATGTACACTGTATAGTGATGAATCCAATAAACATTTGATTTGATTTGATATTAAATTTGCAAAATGCGGTTGTGCATTTTGCAAATTGCGCGCCATTGGTATTGTGCTTACAACACATTGGTATTGTGCCTACAACACATTGGTATTGTGCCTACAACATTGACGCCAGAGTCTCTGAGGGAAGTCACAAAGCTGCAGCAGGACGGAAGCTCCGCTGATGTCTCCGGTAAGAGGCGACTTATTACCAAAATGTTTCTCACCGAAAACTGCCGGTTGACCTGTAGTCGGGACCAATGTTCGCTTGACCGCTTTGTTCCATCGTAAAGCTTCATCTTCGGGAATTTTAAACAGGGAAACACTGACGGTTTTTGTGTGGCTAAAGGCTAAAGGCTTCCTACCTCCGTCTTTCTACTTTGACTTTTCCATTATTAATTGAACAAATTGCAAAAGATTCAGCAACACACATGTCCAGAATACTGTGTAATTATGCGATTAAAACAGACTACTTATAGCTTGGATTGGGCTGGAAAATAATGTCCACTACAACCCGAGACGTCAAACGCACTCGTCATCATACCGCAACGTTTTCAACATGATCAATCATCAATCAATGTTTATTTATATAGCCCCAAATCACAAATGTCTCAAAGGACTGCACAAATCATTACGACTACAACATCCTCGGAAGAACCTACAAAAGGGCAAGGAAAACTCACACCCAGTGGGCATGACACTTCGCGGGAGATTTAAAATGTAAAAAGGCCGTATTGGCATGTGTTGAAATTTTAATATTTCATCATTGATGTATAAACTATCAGACTGCGTGTTTGGTAGTAGTGGGTTTCAGTAGGCCTTTAATGTCCAACGATTTGACTGCGAGCTTGTTTGTTGCATAGCTCTGCGCCTTATGCCTGATTTTAACACAATTCATTATCGGGCAGAGTGAAAAAGAAAATGGTCGAAAGATTTGCCATTAGTGGCAACAATAATTTCCAACCTGGTGTTTACTACGGATTAAATCAACAGCACATCTTCTGGTTGCAGCCACGAAGTGCACGACATTGCCTCTTTTTCTTCCAAACTGTAAAAAATCGAGACTGTTTTTCTTGTTGAATTGTTGTTAGAGGCAGCAGGACACTGTGCAGACATGGTAATATCTATGTTGTCGGCAAATGTTTGAACCTTTTATAAAGTGCATCACTTTTTGAACGTTTTCCCTTTCCGTTCTGTGGAGAACACATACTGTACAGCAGGGACTTGATGGGAAATGGAAGAGAAGGCAACACATGTTTCTAGCATATTGAAAAGCAGACAACAAAATATGGAACATCAATTCTAAACATCAGTTTTTCGAAAATGGCCCATCTGCTGCAGCAAGTAATGTTTGACACATTTTTCCATAGCAATTTTGTTTATTTAGGTCTATAGCACGCAGTGACGAATTACTGGATATCAGTTTCTCTGTACATCAAGTAATCCAATGGCTGCTGTGTCATTGATGAAGTCCTTGTCGCAATGTGATTATGTAAACAGATTGGAAAGGCTGCTGGATCTGATCAGGATTACATTTTGCATGTGTAATTATGGACTATCTGCAGGGGATGTTGGGAATCAGCCCACTGCCACCTTTGAGTTCCTGAATCGTACGTAAGATAAGGTAGTAGGTGGCATCTGAAGAAAATGGTCGTGTGTTTCTATTGGTGTACATCTATTGTGCCAGGTCAGACCTGGAAGGGTCCGCAGTAGCTACATATACTTTGTTGGTTTTGATTAAGTCAGTTCTCCCGTATCAGTTTTAATATAAGCAGTACTCTTGGGGCAGGAGATTGGCAATATCTTGTCTTGGGGAAGAAAATGTCTCGCAGTTTGTTGAGATTAAATGTAATGGGTTGTGGAGCCATGTGTTCCTGAGTCAAGGCCAGAGATTCAAGATGGACTGTGCTCTGCATCTCTGGGGCCTTTTTTAGAGGAGATTAACCTGTGCCTAATGCCTGCAGGCATTTTGGCTGATAAGAACATATGGATCCATTTGTCACGATCCATGCTTGAGTTACGGCTTTCTACTGCAACACACATTAAAAAATAAATAATCAATGTTCAAAGACATATTGTACAACATCTGAACCATTTGGTAATTATTATAAAACTATTTTAAAATAATAAGAACAAGAGTTTGAGTTTCTTAGAATTCTACGCAGCATTGTTCTCTATCATCACCATAGTAAGGGACCTTCAGAATTTTTCCTTTCCAAGGTTGAGCACAGCTGCTCTTGTTTGTGGACACAAGTTTTGATTTGTGACATGAGAGCAGGAAAAGGCTTTGAGTACTGGTGAGGAAAACAAAAGAAGATATAAGACCCAGGATTTCATTCAATTCCTTGCGAATTATTGGCGGCCTCTCAATTTTGTCCAATGCCCTCTACTTCCCTGCACATTTTGGCCAATCCAATTAGTCTCTGAGCTCTGCATAAACACTCACTTTCCATCATTTAGAATTGTATATCCAAATATTTCCCTAGTTTTAAGATATATTTAACTATTTTTAGTCATTGAGTAATCTTAAATTAGGCATTAATATTTTTATTCTTCTATTCTTGTTAAAAAAGTTTAAAATTTAAAAGAAAAAACTATTCAAATCAGATATTTAGAATTTCCCTCACAACATCTTGTTTAAAGATTCTGAAACATTTTAAGAAAGAATGATTTAGGAATTGCAAGTTGAATAATGCATGTATGTATTTCCATCTTAAAACTCCTGCTAATTTCTCGATATACAAATCTTAATTTATGGTGTTTAGCAGGTAAAAGAATCTGTCCATGCAGCTAGTTAATTTAATTAGTTTTTCATACCTTTTCGTAAAATCTAGTCTTATAATTTGATAGCTTTTTATGCAGTGAACACGCATGTCAATTGTCTAATCAATATTGGGGTTTGTGTCTTGTGTAGACTCTTTATTCTTCAAACGACACCATTATTGTACTGAGATTGGCTAAAACGTACTTCTGGTTCCAGTGCTAAGCCTTCTGGGTAGTGTAGTATATAAACATCTAGCAACATTTATCATCCTCTCTCCCTTGTTAAAGACTGGTGTATCTACAGTATATATACTTATTGTTATTAAGGCAATTAAGGACAGATTCTTATTTGCAATGCTGACATTGCAAGGAGCCGGCATTTACATGGTAGAGGTGTTGAAGTGTGATGATGATTTCTCTTTGTCTGTCATTTACCAACAACAGATACAGCTTTTGATCACTTTTAACAGTTCACCGATGCTCTAATTGTGTGGGAGTAAATGTGTTAAAACATCAATTTAAGTTTAAGTTGGACCAACATTTATTCAGCGTAAAAACATACACAGAGAATGTTTGCAGCTTGTCGACAACAAAGCAGACCACATTTAAGCAAGTCTATGATGTTTTTTTTTTTCTGTATTAAATTTCATTATTCCTATTGTTAATTATAAATAATTAAAAGAGTAGAATCATTTGACAATGAGATCTGAGTATGTTCTTTTACTGCCATCTAGTGTTTTTTAAGTGTATTTTGTATAAAATGAGTAGAATATCATTACAGTGTTTGTTATTTTTATTGAAAGTATGTGGTTTTTGAGGTTGTTATAAGAAACACTTCAAACAGTTATAACAAATCCATAAAATTATACGCTGAGTTAATTATGTTAAAATAAAAATGAAATCACATTTTCTGACACAAAATCATGTATTTTAGGTCACAACAATCACAAAAAGCCCATCAAGTTCTGGAGGGAATGATGCAAGTAAAATGTGGAAGTATAGCTTGCTCTGTGTCTGTTTTGATTCCAACGCATGATTTACCAAACTTTTTTTTTTTTTTCCACATAAATTAGCAGTGTTTTCTAACAGCTGTACATCATTATAATTAATTGTAAACAATATTTATTTTGGTTTGCTGGCTTCAATTATTTTACAAAGCTTTGCTAAAAACAAATGAAACATAATATTCATTGATTAATTGAGCTGCATCCATGCAGACTTCACAGAACCCTGGGCAACAATGTTGAGCTTAATACAATTCTTGCATTAAACCTGGAGTTCATAACATCCAGGTATTTAAAAAAAACTAAACCTTTTTTTTCATTTCACAAATGTTTTTTATCCTCCTAACAATATTTACATTTGTTTTCAATGAACACTGTCCTTTCTCTGTTTAAAAATATGCCTAATTTTTGCTCATAACCCTTTTAACAAGATGGCCCAGTCTTGCGGATATGAAAAACCGCTGATTATTGCCTGCAAATGTCCTCAAATAGCTGCACCAGCAGTTTACATCTGCAGTTACAGTCCAACAGGTAGCGTCTAACGGTGATGAAACCCCAGGTTAGAGCTGCAGATGTACACGTCTATAACAACCACCTATATAATGACTTTTTACCCTCAGTCTTTTATGTAATGTTTCTGTTTTTGTTTCTCACCAACTCAGAGCAGCATAAAGGAAGAGAAGAGAAAAGGATAGCCTTCTTGTATATTAGAGGCACCAATAATCAAATGAAAATAATATCCTTCTACACAAACATGCATTTTCTGTACATTTGAAATAATGCACATTTACATGAATTAAATGGCATTCACATAATTGAAAAGAAAACCTTGGTCTATTGGATATTCGAATAATTTGTTTTAAGGGTGATATCTCCGGGCAGCACGGTGGAGGAAGGGTTACTGCGATAAGAATAAGAAGGTCCTGAGTAGTCCTGAGTTCAATCCCAGCCTCGAGAACTTTCTGTGTGGAGTTTGCATGTCATCCCCGTGACTGCGTGATACTCTGGCTTCCTCCCACCTCCAAAGACATGCACCTGGGGATAGGTTGATTGGCAACACTAAATTGCCCATAGTGGGTGAATGGTGTCTGTTGATCTGTGTTGGCCCTGCAATGAGGTGTCGACTTGTCCAGGGTGTACGCCGCCTTCCGCCCGATTGTAGCTGAGCTAGACTCCAGCGCCCCCCCGGGATCCCGAAGGGAATAAGCGGTAGAAAGTGGATGGATGGGTGATATTTCCAGAAAGATAAGGACTAGAGGACTCCTCTCTATTAGTCTTATTTTGTATATTCCGGAAAACCGTCCTCTACAGTAGAAATATTGGTCTATTTATTTGTTGAGAGATACAGGAGTGCTCTACTGTTTTTAAGGACCTTCTTCAAAAAGCTAGTTAAAGACCTTTTTTATGACAGCACAAGTTTTTCTAACAGAACTCCCGGACCGCCAGTTGATTAGCCCACATGATGAAAACAAGAGGACCTAAAATAGAACCTCCAGAAACTAAAGAAGTCGAACAAATGACTACTGACTGCATCTAATGTACAGTAGCTACTGCATCACCTTTGTCATATGAATCACATTTAAAAACAAAATTGTAACTGCAGAAAAGGAGACAACTTAAAGTGGTGCCTCGAGGAAAGCCTCAGTCAGGCAAATCACAAGTTTGGACCTCAGTGTTCCATGTTTGCTAGTAAGGTTCAAAAGTTAATGCAAGGATTTGCCAATGTGTTAACAGTAGTCCAAGTTCCTCTATACAACAGGAGCACTTAAAGGCCTACTGAAACCCACTACTACCCACCACGCAAGCTGATAGTTTATATATCAAAGATGAAATATTAACATTGCAACACATGCCAATACGGCCTTTTTAGTTTACTAAATTCCAATTTTAAATTTCCCGGGAGTTTCGTCTTCGAAACATCGTGTAATGATGTGTACGCAAGACGTCACAGGTTTTTAGGAAATATGAGCGCTGCGCACACACACAGGTAAATGCCGTCTGCTTTAACGTCGTAATTAAACAGTATTATGGAGATCTGTGTTGCTGAATCTTTTGCAATTTGTTCAATTACTATTGGAGAAGTCACGGTAGAAAGATGGAGTTGGGAAACTTTAGCCTTTAGCCACACAAACACATGGTGATTCCTTGTTTAAAATTCCTGGATGTGAAACTTTCCTATGGATCAGAGCGCGGTCAAGCCAACATGGATCCTGACCACATGTCAACCAGCAGGTTTTGGTGAGAAATTTGTGGTTAAAAAGTCAGTTCTTACCGGAGAAAAGCTGAGCTTGTGCCGTCCATAGCTGCAGTCAACTCCCCTGAGACACTGCGCGTCAAGACACCCGTGAAGACACCCTTCCGACTATCAGGTAATATTTAACTCACGAAAACACTAGCAACACAATAAAAAGATAAGGGATTTCCCAGAATTAACCCAGTAAATTTGTCTAAAAACATCGGAATCCGTCCCAATGCAATAGTGTTTTTTTTTGTTTTTGTTTTTTTTCTCTAGTCCATCACTATCAATATCCTCAAACACAAATCTTTCATCCTCACTCAAATTAATGGGGAAATTGTCGTTTTCTCGGTCCGAATAGCACTTTTTGTCAGAGGCTCCCATTAAAAACAATGTGAATATGTGAGAAGCCATCAAACATGTGACGTCATCGTCTGCGACTTCCGGTAGAGGCAGGGTTTTCTCTTAGCACCGAAAGTTGCAAACTTTATCGTGGATGTTCTCTACTAAATCCTTTCAGCAAAAATATGGCAATATCGCGAAATGATCAAGTATGACACATGGAATGGACCTGCTATCCCCGTTTAAATAAGAAAATCTCATTTCAGTAGGCCTTTAAGTCTTTTTAGGAATTTGCTGCAAAAAATTTTGTCTCCCATGCTTTGAAATTAACTCAGGGACTCCTCTTTGAGCTGACACCTTATGGTGGCAGAGGCGTTTGCGTGTCCCAGTGATCCAAAGAGCAGCTTGAATATCTCTATGAAAAAGAAGAAACATGGACTCAGATTTCGCTTGTCCGGACATGGGTCACCCAAGGGTAGCTTCCCTCTGTCTTTGGGTGTGGGGACGGATCCTGACTGTCGTTTGTGCTTACACACCAAACAGCAGCTCAGAGTACCCCCCCTTTTTTTTTGGGGAATTCCTGGAGTGAGTACTGGAGCGTGCTCTGTCAGGTGATTTGGTGACTTCAGCGCTCATTGGCAACGGCAGTGAAACCTGGAGAGGAGTGATTGGGAAGGGCGTCGGGACCTGAACTCGAGTGGTGTTTTATTGTTGGACTTTTTTGCTTGTCCCAGATTGTCCATAACAAATACCATGTTCAAACATAAGGGTGTCTATATGTGCACTTGGCACCAGGACACTCTAGGTCACAGTTTTATGATAGATTTTGTGGTTGTCATTGGATTTTGGGCTTCATTTTTTGGACACTTTGGAGGTGGGAGGAAGCCGGAGTCCCCGGAGTAACCGGGACTCCAAAAGGGAATATACGGTAGTAGAAAATGGATGGATAGTTGGGTTTTGAACACTCGGGTGAAGAGGGTTCGGAGCTTTTTACCGATTACCACCTGGTGGTGAGTTGGCTGCGATGGTGGGTGAGGATACCGGTCAGACATGACATGGCAGGCCCAAACACATTGTGAGGGTCTGCCGGGAATGTCTGGCAGAATCTTCAATCAGAGAATGTTTTAATTCCCCCTTCTGGAAGAACTATGAACATGTCACGAGGGATCCACTGGACATTGAGTCCGAGTGGACCATGATCCGTACCTCTTTTGTCGAGCCGGTCGATAGGTGCTGTGGCTACAGGATGGTTGTTGCCTGTCATGGTGGTAATTCCTGCTTTCCACCAGCGGGTTCGTGGGACCCCAAAGGCAGCGTACATGTACCAACAGGCCAAGTGGGGCGCGGCTTTGGGGGTCGCAAAGCAAAAAACTCGCACATTGGATGAGTACGGGGAAGCCATGGGAAATGACTTCTGGACGGCTCCAAAGGGATTCTGGACCACCATCTGCCGTCTTATGAAAGGGGGAGCAGTGCACTGTCAACACTGTGTATGGTGAGCATGGTGTGCTGCTTACCTTGACTCAGCATGTAGTGGATCGGTGGAAGGAACACTTCAAATACCTCCTCAATCCCACCTACATGTCTTCCTATGAGGAAGCAGTGTTTGGGGAATCTGTAGTGGGCTCTCCTATTTCTTGGGCTGAAGTTGCCGAGATAGTTAAAAGCTTCTCTGTGGCAGATCTGAACAGATTTCCCTAAGGGGGAATGGCACTTTTTTGGGAATTTTGCCTATCGTTCACATTCATTATGAAAGACATGACAAAATGTTATTTTTTAAATGCATTCTAACTTGTAAATAAACGGTAATAAAAGTCTGCTTACAGCGGAGCAAATGGGCGATCATCTATTCCGAGCATAAAAGCCAATAAAAAACATTCAAAAACCGCCACCAATACTCCATTGACATTTCACGAATTGAATATTAACCAAGTGTTTGTGATAATGTTATTATAAGCGGTAGCGCAGACAAACTATTTATAGCAACGCCATGATCACAAGCTTGAGTGCCAATTTTGACATGATCGACTGATGAGCTGCTTTCCCGCTTCCTTGCTCGTAAAAACTTTATTGTAGATCATAAATCATGCCTCTCACCTAGACAGTAGAAAAAACAAGTCATATTCTGACAAGTTGGTACACTTTATTAGACAATGGAAATGACCTGGAAATGGCAAGAACGACACAGAAAGACGCTTGGTTCCACCCCCGCTTTCGTTTGCGAGTATAATGAGTTTAAATGGGAATGCATGAATATCCAAGCAGTCGGCATCCTAATGACAGCAGACATCGCACAGTAAGTTATTTTTTACTATGTTTGTTGACTCTCATTAAGTCCGCAAGCAGTAAAAAATAAGTAGTGTTGTTAAAAAAACCTAATGTTGTGATGCACTTTTTAAATTAATGCGCCCCGTAAGCTTAAAAAAAGATATATATGTAAATATTAAATGTTTTTATAAATGTGCCTGTGCATACATTATATATTTATGTATAGGTACTTACTTTAGGTATATTAAACTTCAATCAAATTGTTTGTATGTTTTTTTTCAGCATTATAGGCGGAATTGCGCTGCTCCCATAGGCTCCATAGTAAGCTGACGTTTGATCAAATGTATTTATCATTAAGAATGCATATAAAAAATACATTTGTCTTCATGTCTTTCATAATGATTCCAAAATTCCAAAAATGCACAATTCCCCTTTTAGGCTCTGGATGCTGTGGGTTTGTCTTTGTTGACAAGACTCTGCAACATTGCGTGGACATCGGATTGGCAGAAGGGTGTTTTCCAAATCTCATGGATCACACTTTTCAGCCTAGGATAGTCAAACCTCGGATTCAGGAAAAGCACTGTGGTTTTCGTCCTAGTCGTGGAACTGTAGAGCAGCTCTATACTCTCGGCAGCATCCTTGAGGGTGCAGGGGAGTTTGCCCAACCAGTCTACATGAGCTTTGAGGAATTGGAGTAGGCATTCAACCTTGTCCCTCGGGAAGTCTTGTGCCTGAGTTCTCATAGAGTATAGTGTATCTGTCTGTCTGATTGTGGCAGTCCGTTCCCTGTATGATGGGTGTCAGAGCTTGGTCCGCTTTGCCGCCAGTAAGTAGGACCCGTTTCCAATGAGTGTTAGACTCTGGCTGGCCTTTGTAACCAATTTTGTTCATAACCTTGATGGACACAATTTTCAGGCGCAGTCCTGGTGTTGAAATTTGGTTCATGTAGGATTACACCTCTGCTTTTGGCAGATGATGTGGTCCTGTTAGCTTTATCTGGCCAGGACCTTTATCTCTGCAGCAGAGTGTGAAGCAACGAGGATTAGAATGCGCACCTGCAAGTCCGATTCCATTGTTCTCGCCCGTAAAAGAGTGAAGTGCCATCTTCTTGGTGGGGAAGAGATCCTGCCCCAAATGGAGGAGTTAAAGTACTTCGGGGTCTTACTCAAGAGTGAGGGAAGAGTTGATCGTGAGATCGACAGGCAGATTGATGTGGTGTCTGCATTGATGTGGACCCTGTTTCGATTTACCGGTCGATATCCAGGTACAATTCCATCCTCACCTACGGTCTTGAGGTTTGGGTTATGACCGAAAGGACAAGATCACGGCTACAAGTGGACCAAAGGAGCCTCCCCCCTCTGAGCGGGGCTCTCCCTTCGAGATAGGGTGAAAAGCTCTGTCATTTTGGAGGAGCTCAAAGTAAATCCGCTGCTCCTTCACATCGAGAGCAGCCCGATGAGGTGGATCGGGCATCTGGTCAGGATGCCTCCCGAACGCCTCCCTTGGGAAGTGTTTAGGGCACGTCTGACTGGGAGGAGACCACGGGGAAGACCCAGGACACGTTGGAGAAACTGTCTCCAGGCTGGCCAGAGAACGCATTGAAATCCCCCAGGAGGAGCTAGACGAAGTGGCTGGGAAGAGCTCGGAAGTCCGAGCTTCTCTGCTTAGGCTGCTGCCCCCACGACCCGACCTGGGATAAGCGGATGAAGACGGTTGGATGGATTGACAGGGCCGGAATTATGTCGCTCCCAGGCCGGATTTGGGCCTTAGACTTAGACTTAGAAAATCTTTATTGTCCCCTAGGGGCAATTTGGTTTGCAGCAGTAGTCATTAAAAACAAGGTAGAACTGCAAAAACAAGGTACAAATACATAAAATACATACAACATACAGACCATCCTGAAGGCATGGAGCTAAAAACTAAAAAAAAAAAACATTTGTAATACAATAAAAACTAATCACCACACGTTGCTTCCAACTAAAGTGACTGTGCATAGCAGCTTAGCTTGTTTAAGAAGCTCATGTATAAAGTGAACAGCTGAGGGAACAAAGGATCTTGTGTATGTGCTGTTTTTGGCCTTCTTATTACTAGGGTCGTACCTGCATCCTGAGGGCAAGAGTCTAAACTCTGATAAGAGAGGCTGCTGAGGGTTGACCAGAATGGCCTTTGCCTTCTGGATGACTCTGGCCTGATAGATTTGGTTCAGGGGGTTCAAGGTAGTGCCTATGGTCTTTTGGCACACCTTGATTATACCAACTAGTCTGTTTTTATTGGCCACACTGAGGTTACCAAATGAGGAAGTGATATAATACGTTAAAATCGACTCGATACAAGATGAATAGAACATCCTCATCAGTGTCCTATCAACATGAAAGCCCCTCAGTTTCCTCAAGGAAAACAGCCCTTCTTGCAAATACGGTCAGTGTTGGCGTCAAAGGTCAATTTGTTGTCTAAAATTGTACCTAGATACTTGTATTCACTGACTATCTCAACAGCAGAGCCAATGATGGGAATGGGTGCTTTGGCACTGGGATCACGGCGAAAGTCAATGACCATCCCCCTTCGTTTTGTCGCCATTAAGCTCCAGGTACAAATCATCGCACCAATTTATGAAGTTCTCCAGAACAGGACAATGGTCTGATTCTTTGTCCTGCAGGAGGCTGACTATGACCGAGTCGTCGGCAAACTTAATTATGGACCTTGAGTGAGGTCTGCTCTGACAGTAATTTGTGAACAGTACAAACAGCAGGAGGGACAGGACCCGTCCCTGGGGTGATCCTGTGGAGCATAAGCGATCATCAGACAGTGTGCTGTTAACGCGGGTCTTCTGTGATCTCGAAGTGAGAAAGTCCACTAGCCAGCATATAGTACCTAAGTCAATATTGGACATATTCAGCAGTCTACGAGCCAGAATGTGTGGCTGCATGCAGTCGAACGCAGATGAAAAATCCACAAAGCAAAAGTGTGCATGTGTTTTATGTCCATCTAGATGCCCAGCAACAAGGTGTAGTAATGTTGCTGTGGTAAATAGCCCTGGTCTATTGGCATATGCATACAGAAAAACAACCAATCACTTTAATTTATAAGAAAATGATGGAAAATTGAATATATTTTTTCCCCTGTTGACAGATAGGTTGAAATTCACTTCCTGTCCATCAGGTACCGGCTGTTTTCTTACAGAAATACAGTGTATAACCATTCCTCCCCTATTAGAAATCCCCAGGCTGACAAGAATGAAACAGTGAGCAGTCTCTCCACACATTGTTAAAGGCAATTATAAGGAGATTTACAAAAAAAAATTATAATACAGGGTATTGTTTCAACTGGATAAAAAGAACATGGATTATTGCTCAGTGCCTCTTTTCCCTTTTCGGGACTATTGAAAGAGGATGTTGTTTGTTTGGAAAATTAGTGAAGAGAGGCTGCAGTAATATTGGCTGTGATGTTGACTCACGCCCTGCGATGAGGTGGCGACTTGTCCAGGGTGTACCCCGCCTTCCGCCCGATTGTAGCTGAGATAGGCGCCAGCGCCCCCCGCGACCCCAAAATTGAATAAGCGGTAGAAATGGATGGATGGATGTTGACTCACAGTTGTGTTTTTTTAGTGCACCGTGGCAGCACAGCATCAGGTGCAACAGGGCACAATAGCACTTTTGCAGGTATCACTGTCTCGCCACATAATGAACGTATCAGGAAGAAACCAACTAAAGTACCAGCAGCACAGAGACTTTTCAGAGTTTGTTATTATCCTTGGCCACATAGACCCGCTATTTCCGTGTGCAATGGAGTGCATATTTGTGTTCACATGCCAGCTGTTATAAGCGTGGCAGTGTTTTTGATTGGAGCATTTTTCATCCCAGTGCTTGGCAATTTAAAATCACCAAATGGAATATTACGAAGCTATTTTCCAAATTTTACTGGCACACTCATGAGGTAATAGTAATTCTTTAAAGAGCATCTTTTCCGGTTCAGTTGTTTGGAGTTTCCTTTTCATCAAGCATGCATCCACGCATAATGCACGACTGTGGTTATGCACATTCTATTTGTATGAGTGGTGAAGGTGCAGCAGAGCCACAAAGAAAAACGCTCCGACTCTGGGGACATCAATTTAAGGTCTCTGTCTAGCGCCCATGCTTGCATGCATTGCCGGTTGCGCTGATGAGAGAATTATTTCTCATTTCCTTCCATTTTTTGTGTGACTCAAAGCGCAGTTTGCTGTTAATCTGGGAGGATTGCTTGGATTTCTACAAACAAAATTGTTTGTAGGTATAATGGCGTGCACTTCAATGGGGCGTCAAATGGAAACAATTTTTTTTGTTTCTTTGAAGGTTTTTCTCTGATTCTGTCATGGACGACAATACTCTAGTACTATAACTTTTATTCCCTACACCCCGTAGTTTTAAAAAAAAGATAATAATAAGAAAAAAGTTTATTATGGTATGGCCATATATGTAACGACCGGGTCGCATGGTGACGCGGGTTTCGTTCTCCCAAGGATGCAGTCGGGCTTCGGACACAGCGTGCAGGTAGGAAAAAATTATTTATTAAGGAATAAAACAGATTTTTACAAAACTAACAGAACTAGCATAGGCGCTGGAAAACAAATAAGGCTTTAGCATGGAAGCTAGCGTAAACAGGACAGGGGACCAAAGTTGTCACGTGTTGCGTGTAGCAAACTAGGAAGCAAGACTGAATGAACGAAGAAGGAAGGCTTAAATCAAGACAGTAATCACAACACAGGTGCACGTTCGGAACAGGCGGCAGGTGAAAATGATGAGTTACCATGGAAACAAACAGAGGAGCACAAACCGGAACCGAATGAGTTCAAAACAAAACACAAAAAGACTCAAAAATCTAAACAAAAAAAGATGATCCGGGCAGCAGATCGTAACAATATAGGTGATATTCGATGAAAGTCATGTAAATGTGGCCGGTAATAGAGCTTTTAATACTATCGTTCTATCGTGATAATGCACATTTTAGCTGTATCGGTGAAATTTGACGGTGAAAATCTAACAACCACATCCTCAATGTACAATAGCATTCTCGCGGGCAAGTTAACGGCTAACGTCCCTCCACGGTCAGGAATCCTCGCCTCCATGGTGGCAAAAAAAACCTACATTTTATACTAGTATCTCTTCTGGAGGAAGAGGAATAGCTAACCATGTTACACTACACACAAGACATACTAGGAGGATATACTAATGTTTTTTAATATAAAACATATATTTTGTTGTTTTCATTTTGGTTTACAACCTGAGAAAACCACTCCCTGAGTTTAAGAGCAAATAATACAATATTTAAATCACAGCCATTGGCATACTTGCCAACCTTGAGACCTCCGATTTCGGGAGGTGGTGGTGGGGGGCGTGGTTAAGAGGGGTGGCGTATAATTTACCAACTCGAGTATTTCATTTATATATGTATATATATATATATATATATATATATATATATATATATATATATATATATATATATATATATATATATATATATATATATATATATATATATATATGTATGTATGTATATGTACGTATATATATATGTATATATATATGTGTATGAAATACTTGACTTTCAGTGAATTCTAGCTATATGTATTTATTTTATTATATGTATAAATAAAAGAAATGGTTGAATTTCCGACGGCACCTATAAAAACACAGTTGTTCTACTAACTGTACTGTGCTTGCTGGTTACAAAAAAAAAAACACTTACCTTTCACTATTTGAGTAACCTTTGTTCTTCCATTTGCGTATTGGCAAACGATCTCCGAATCCGGGAACATCCTTGACGGATTTGTTGTAGACATCCGTAAATGAGAACGGGATGTTGCTTCTAGCTATCAGCATAGCCATCTTTGTCTCAGCATAAGTTACACCATCGAGTCTCCATTTTGCGAGGTGGGCCATAATACTGGGTTGTGAACGATGCTGCGCTGCAGACGCTTTGTGCTTCGCTGACTGACCGTTCATGGCTGAGTATTTCCGTTTGGCCGCCGTGTTCAATGGAGAAGTCTCTTCTACAAAATTTACAGGCAACATACCCCTTCCCCTCCGAACTCTCCTGGATAAACTGAAATTCTTGTTTCCAATCGTTCTGGAACTTGCAAGCGTATTTCTTCATTTTGCTTGTCGACGGTGTAATATATTGGGTTGGAGTCAATAACCAGGCGACGTGATGAAGTTATGTCTCTTTACTGTGGGTTTCAGAACCGACTCCCTAATGCATGTTCCTTGACTGTACTTAAATGTAAAATATATTTAAATTCTATTCTATGTACAGTGGATGGCATTATTGTCCTGTTTAAGAGGGTCACAACATTGAGTGGACCTGGAGGGGGCGTGGCCTCCAGCTCCGCCTGAATTTCAGGAGATTTTCGGGAGAAAATTTGTCCCGGGAGGTTTTCGGGAGAGGTGCTGAATTTCGGGAGTCTCCTGGAAAATCCGGGAGGGTTGGCAACTATGGCCATTGGTAAGAAACAATATAAATATTTAATTGATATTGTTACAGCACCATCATGTGTTTTTGTCTAATTATAATGGTGATCGGAATTTAATAATTCTTGAAAATTTTAAGTATCAGTACTGGCCAAGCAACTATTGTGTTGTAGGCTTTAAAACATGAAGCCCATAAAACAATGTACAATATCAAAACAACAGAAAAACAAGTGTTTATTACATTTCAACAGAAGTGTAGATAGAACCATGTCACAACAGAACGTAAGCATATATTAACAGTACATTTCCAAGTAGATTAATAATAATTTTGACAAAAACTTACATCCAAAAATAATGCAATATTTTACCTTGTATGTCAGCAGCCAAATTAGGAGCCTTCGTACCC
Organism: Nerophis ophidion; assembly: GCF_033978795.1. Lineage (NCBI taxonomy): Eukaryota > Metazoa > Chordata > Actinopteri > Syngnathiformes > Syngnathidae > Nerophis > Nerophis ophidion. The sequence continues at coordinate 53,485,615 of NC_084621.1, read as the reverse complement.
CGATTCAAAATGTTTCTATAATCATTTACGTACCGGATAACATATTTTGATATATAACATTGATACATACATATGACTGTGTATATATAATATATATTTACATATATACACGTCCGCTGTGTCCTTGAGCAAGACACTTCACCCTTGCTCCTGATGGTTACCGCCTTGCATGGCAGCTCCTGTCATCAGTGTGTGAATGTCGAAATAGTGTCAAAGCGCTTTGACTGCCTTGAAGGTAGAAAAGTGCTATACAAGTATAACACATTTACCATTTACCATACAGGTATATAAATTTACAGGAGGCTGCAATACATAAAACATACATTAAAAAAACACCCTCTTAATGTGATGTTGTATGGTGCAAAACTACAACCTCAGTTGTCACATTATTAAAATAATACATCTCTGAAAGGTTCGACCGGAACTATTATCTTTGTAGAAGCAAATGTTGTGCTTCATCGCTTGTATTAGATCTCATTACAGTGTGCAGGTGTGCCTAATGAAGTGTGTGGTGCGACTGTTTATGTATTTATATATTTCTAATAAAAAAAACAACAACACTCTCTTTGTGGTGCTTTATTAGTGGTGGAGGCAGCAAGACAGGAACTTAGCAGCAAATGAAGCCGACCGGAATGTTTATTGACCAATGTTTTTCAGGCTTTACCTTTCTACCCTGCACTCTGTAATCAGGCTTCACTGATGGATATCTCTTTGTCGGCTGCATCCTCTTTAAGGTCAGGTGCGGATCAATGCATGTTTTGTAAATTTACCATTGATTATAAGGATTGGTTCGGCTCCTTCTCTGTCTGTTAATGAAAAGCCATGATTATCAACAATGATGGTGAGCAAGACTTAAGCAGTGAGAGAAAAGGATATATGTCAAAAGCTTGAAAGTGCATAGCTCAGTAGGCTGGTTGGTGGTGGGCTCAGACTGCCTTTGAAGTAACATCCTGTGATGTATGAGGGGTGAAGGCAAAACACAATAGATCAAACCATGGCCCGCAGAGCGCTTAAAACAAGTCTTCTTTCTGCCGAACGGGCTCGTTCATTTACTTCTTCGTATTAGCATGTATTCATTCAGACACATGTTGCAACATGCCACGCTGCAGCGAGGTCACAGACGCTTGCCTATACAATAATTTATGAATGCAAAATAATCAGCATTCTGGAATATGAGGTCTGGCTGCAGGGTAGAATAGCGAACGAGTGTTTACTTTGACTGCTGGTTGAACTCTAGGATCTCCCCCAAAAAATGGCAAACATTTCTTAAAGAAAATAGAGATTTTCTATTAATCCAAATCTCCTGAATAAAATAGAATCTTCTTTTGTTTCAATTGGATGTACATTTTCAAATATAATTATTTACAATGTTCTTTAAGTTTCTCAAGTGTTTATTACACTGACACACACATTGTTTTTATAAATTATACACTGATTTGTTTTTTAGGGATGTGCATTTTTTTTTTCTTTCAATGGGATAAAGACCAGGGTTGTAGGGTATACCGGTATTAGGATAGTACCGCAATACTATTGAATCAAATTTGGTACTATACCGCCCCTGGAAAAAAAACATTTTAACAGAAGTGTAGATAAAACATGTTAAAAGAGAAAGTAAGCAGATATTAACAGCAAATGAACAAGTAGATTAATCATTAATTTCCCACCAGTTGTCCTTAATAATGTTGACAAAATAATAGAATGGAAAATGACACATGTTACTGCATATGTCAGCAGATTAAATTAGGAGCCTTTGTTTGTTTACTTACTAATAAAAGACAAGTTGTCTTGTAAAAAACTTGCAATAAGAAACATATGTTTAATTAAACTGAGTGTTTCACTGCTAAATTAATAATATGTTTATATTGGATATGTATTTTAAATATGTACATAAAATAGGTGGTTAATTGGTAGGGTATTTATGTATTTGCATATTGGGTTTTCTGGTGCAATTATTTATTGTGTTTCTGGGGTTAAATGTGTTTTACAAACCCCGTTTCCATATGAGTTGGGAAATTGTGTTAGACGTAAATATAAATGGAATACAATGATTTGCAAATCCTTTTCAACCCATATTCAATTGAATGTACTACAAAGACAAGATATTTGATGTTCAAACTCATAAACTTATTTTTTTTTTTGCAAATAATAAGTTAGAATTTCAGGGCTGCAACACCTGCCAAAGTAGTTGGGAAAGGGCATGTTCACCACTATGTTACATAATCTTTTCTTTTAACAACAGTCAATAAACCATCACAGATGCTGGCTTTTGAACTTTGCGTCGAGTCTGGATGGTTCGCTTCTTCCCCTTTTGTCCGGATGACACGATGTCGAATATTTCCAAAAACAATTTGAAATGTGGACTCGTCAGACCACAGAACACTTTTCCACTTTGCATCAGTCCATCTTAGATGATCTCGGGCCCAGGAAAGCTGGCGGCGTTTCTGAATGTTGTTGATAAATGGCTTTCGCTTTGCATATTAGAGCTTTAACTTGCACTTACAGATGTTGCGACGAACTGTGTTTAGTGACAGTGGTTTTCTGAAGTGTTCCTGAGCCCATGTGGTGATATCCTTTAGAGCAGTGGTTCTCAAATGGGGATATGCGTACCCCTGGAGGTATATGCCAAGGGGTACATGAGATATAAAAAAAAATATTCTAAAAATACTAACAATTCAAAAGTCCTTTATAGATATATTTATTGAATAATACTTCAACAAAATATGAGTGTAAGTTCATAAACTGTGAAGAGAAATGCAACAATGCAATATTCAGTGTTGACAGGTAGATATTTTGTGGACATGTTCCATAAATATTGATGTTAAAGATTTTTTTTTTTTTGTGAAGAAATGTTTAGAATTAAGTTCATGAATCCAGATGGAACTCTATTACAGTCCCCAAAAACGGCACTTTTAAGTTGATGATTACTTCTATGTGCAGAAATCTTCATTTATAATTGAATCAACTTGTTTATTTTTCAACAAGTTTTTAGTTATTTTTATATAATTTTTTCCAAAAATTTCAAGAAAGACCACTAAAAATGAGGAATATTTTGTACTGTTATACAATTTAATAAGTCAGAAACTGATGACATAGTGCTGTATTTTACTTCTTTATCTCTTTTTTTCAACCAAAACTGCTTTGCTCTGATTAGGGGGTACTTGAATTAAAAAAATTTTCACAGGGGGTACATCACTGAAAAAAGGTTGAGAACCACTGCTTTGGAGATTGATGTCGGTTTCTGGGGATCGAAGGTCACGGTCATTCAGAATCAGAATAGTTTTTATTGCCATAGTTTGTGAACGGGTTCCCAAACGAGGAATATTTCTTGGTGCAATCGTGCAACATAGAAGACATATAAGACAGAATAGTTAATAAGATGAGCTGTGAGTGAGCTATCAGATCTTGTTCTTGTTCATGTGTCTGATGGCCGAGGGGAAAAATCTGTTCAGGTGGCGGGAGGGTTGGGTCTGGATGGACCGTAGTCTCCTGCCTGATGTTGGTTTATGGCCATGCCGCTTACGTGGAGGGATTTCTCCAGATTCTCTGAACCTTTTGATGATATTATGGACCGTAGATGTTGAAATCTCTAAATTTCTTGCAATTGCACTTTGAGAAATGTTGCTCTTTTACTTTTTGACTATTTGCTCACGCAGTTGTGGACAAGGGGTGTACCTCGCCCCATCCTTTCTTGTGAAAGACTGAGCATTTTTTGGGAAGCTGTTTTTATACCCAATCATGGCACCCACCTGTTCCCAATTAGCCTGCACACCCGTGGGATGTTCAAAATAAGTGTTTGATGAGCATTCTTCAACTTTATCAGTATTTATTGCCACCTTTCCCAACTTTTTTGTCACGTGTTGCTGGCATCAAATTCCAAAGTTAATGACTATTTACAAAAACATTTTTTTTTATCAGTTTGAACATCAATTATGTTGTCTTTGTAGCATATTCAACTGAATATGGGTTGAAAATGATCTAACACAATTTCTCAACTGATATGGAAACGGGGTTTGTATATGTATCTTGGTGCATTTATGTTGAGACAATTTATTTAAAATCTGTTTAACTTCAAGGTAAAATATTAATAAATTTTCTTGCACTTGTTTAATGGTTAAAAGTTTGATAGCCTAATTATAATTGTAAATTATGGAATTGGAATTGATTGATATTGTACAGCATGTTGATTTTGTGGTGTTTTGTCCTTTAAGGTTTTTCACTTAAAAGACTGCTAAAAGCTCCTTAAAGACAAAAGGTTGCTAAAAGCTGCTAAAGGCTGCTAAAAAGTCTAAAAAAAGGAAAAAAGAAGCTAAAAGAAACTAAAGGAAAATAAAAGGAAAAAAATAACAACGGTTTGGTCTTTTGAGTGAAATCCAGAAGCCATATTCAGCATTGGTACATCCTTTCAAGTGTGGGATAAGCACAGCAAAAAAAGCAAAACATTTGACAGTAAGATTTTTAGTTTTTTGTTAAAGCCAATTTTTTGTGGTCCCCACATCACCCACACAGTACGCTCTATTACAATGACTGTGTGGAAATAATGTCGAGTATTTCAATCTCCGGGCACTCCAAGCAGTCCAGATTTTATAAATGTTTATCAGTTACACTAAATAACAGAATATCATTGCAGGCTTTTTCTAATTGATGAATTGTTGGAGCTCTAATCTGAGCTATTTTTAATGGTATGCATCAAATCGGTATGATGTCATTATTACTCATAGCAGCTCTATAATTATTAGACAGATATTTCTCAGGCACACCTACACAGAGCAAGAGTATAAGCGTTGGAATTTCTCCATAGGGAGTCCACTCCGCTCACAGTCTGCTCATTTCTCTGAACCTTTTGACTGGTCATATGTGTGATCTAAGATCACTTCATTGTGGTCTACAGAACATGTAATGGTGGTTCTTTGTTCCAAGTTTTGTGAATATTATGTTTTATAGACCATATCCAAGCCGCTTATGGACTGTCTTTGGATGCGCCATTTTGTAGGCGTCTTCTCACTGCCATTCATGTTGTAGTTTATTAGTGCTTCTATGGCGAGTCTAGAGACAGATATACGTTTGAAATATAGGCTACTTTGTATTACAAATGGAAACAGCAGAGCATGCATGTGCATGTAGGAGCTAGTCTGCCCCACAACAAGCGGATCGAGAAAAATAGGGAGCTTATTGACTACAGTACAATGTCTGACTCGCACAAAGCTCTTCAGGTAGAACTTTACAATACATGGAGTTATTGGCTGACCTTACAAAAATTGGGCAAATTCCAAACGGCTCATTTGGAAGGAAATGTGAAGGCAGGGTCGTTTTGTAAATATCTTGGCCGTGCCTCCGTGGTTTGATTTAAAAAATGTTGGGCCTCATTCAGATCCCAGTTACACAAAAACTGGTACCAATGAGTAGGGATGTCTCGATCCAGGTGTTTGCTCTTCCGATCCGATACCGATACTGGCCGATACTGGCCTATCCGAGCCTGTATTAAAGTTTAAAGTTATTTAGCCTACTTAGTTGTCAGATTCATGTTGAAAAGGGTTTTAGTACTCTTGATAACAACTAGCCAGCTGAATTAGGTGAGTTTGAATAATACACAATGGTTGGTATTCAAGGATAAACACAAAATATCAAAAATTATACATGACAAACCGAAATGGCATTATTAAACAGTAAAAAAGTGAACAGTATAAAGTGCAAATAATGCTGTAAACAATATTTAAAAAAGCAAAACACACAAACAACCTGAGTGGGATAAAACGTATTTAACTCAGCATCAATACTTGCTCTTGAACAAGTGTGAACTTAAAAAAAAATTAAAAAATTGTTTGCCCCAGTCAGGGGGGGGGCAAACAATTGAAGTCCAGGCATAATGGGGAGGTTCTTTCTAACAAAGACGAGCACTTCAAGATGCTCAGGTGTCAGCCTGCTCCTGTGTTCATCAATGATGAGTGCTAAAAAGCTTCTAACTCTCGAGTCATTAAAATGTCTTACAGCTTTACCACCACGCTTGACTTTATTGTGGCATGTTTTGCACTCCACCTCTTCATCTTTTTCGTTTTGTAGGGTAAAATAATCCCACACAGCTGACATTTTTACCGTAATTGTTAATTCACACGGCCGTCTTAACGGTTAGAACACAGACCTGTGGATGTGTTGAAGGTGTGTTGGAAAATGCGGAAGGGAGCGTAGAGAGCAGCAGAAGAGTGGAATGTATTATTTAAATCGGTGCGTTGGAAAACAGACTAGATTTCTTTTAAAAACTGGATCTGGATTGGCATTTTCCCATGCCTTGCCGATATGCGTTTTTTTGGCAAATATCGGCGGCCAATTCAATCCAAATATCGGATCGTGACAACCCTACCAATGAGTAAAAAAAGATTGTTTTACATAATAGGTGCCCTTTAAGAAAACGCAGGTTCTGTCCATGTTCCTGAAATCTGCTCCGATTCAGGTCTAACACAATATCCATCGATCAATTTTCTACAGTTTATCCCTGCTGCTTATATTCTTACATAAGCTGAGCACACATAGCTTTGAGGGACTAATGCTCATTTAGCTTGTTAGTATTCCACAAAAACGACACAACTAATATCTTTACAGTTGGTACAAGGACCCATCTTTTTGTGGCATCTTGTTGTGATGAGATGTTACTGTATGTTTTTGTTTTTACCGGGCTGTGGCTTTTTTGTCCAGGTTCACAGTACAGGTTATTTATTGCTACGATTTTTGAACTCCGTTTTATCAGAGCGTAGACTGATAATTGCATAAACACATTCTTGCTCAGCACAGTGTCGTCCTACCAACAAATACACATACGGAACATGTTTCCTTTGCTTTTGTTAACAGCTCAACCTGGACAGGTTGTGCCCTTTGCTGAGTATAGAAATGAACTCAATTGTAAAGCCACTGGCGTTTGCTATGGAAGACTGGGCCAAAGCAGGTCAGACCAAAGTCTTTACTTTTCTGTGTCTCTCCATCATTTGCCCCTTTTGACTGCAACATTGACACATTGGCTGTAATGATGTCCACGGAGGGTTAGTGCTTCAGTTACTGGCTCCTCAATTGAAATTCAAAGTGCTCTGTCTGAAATGTCCTTGAAACTGAAGCCCATATTGTTCCTGATGTGGGCTTATGTGGTGTACATATGTCACTTTGACTAAAAGCTTCTGTCAAAAAAGTCCAATTTATATGTGTTGAAACAGAATACGTTGTATTGATACTGCACTGCTCAAACTTGAGTGAACAGCAGAATAATTGCACCTCAAAATGTATACCAGTCACATTGATATGCAGTATTACAATATTGCAAACATTCAACTCAGTTGACAGAAGGGGTGTGGGAAAAAAATCGATTCGAATACGAATCAAATCAAATACGTTGTGCGATTCAGAATCCATCCATCCATCCATTTTCTACCGCTTAATCCCTTTTGGGGTCGCGGGGGGCGCTGGCGCCTATCTCAGCTACAATCGGGCGGAAGGCTGGGTACACCCTGGACAAGTCGCCACCTCATCGCAGGGCAAACACAGATAGACAGACAGCATTCACACTCACATTCACACACTAAGGACCATTTAGTGTTGCCAATCAACCTATCCCCAGGTGCATGTCTTTGGAGGTGGGAGGAAGCCGGAGTACCCGGAGGGAACCCACGCATTCACGGGGAGAACATGCAAACTCCACACAGAAAGATCCCGATCCTGGATTTGAACCCAGGACTGCAGGATCTTCGTATTGTGAGGCAGACGCACTAACCCCTCTACCACCGTGAAGCCCCGATTCAGAATCGATTCTCTTTTAAACATTTTTTTTTTTTAATCAATCCAACAAACCACTACACAGCAATACCATAACAATGCAATCCGATTCCAAAACCAAACTTGACCCAGCAACACTCAGAACTGCAATAAACAGAGCAATTGAGAGGAGACACAAACACGACACAGAACAAACCAAAAGTAGTGAAACAAAAATCAATCAATCAATCAATGTTTACTTATATAGCCGTAAATCACTAGTGTCTTAAAGGGCTGCACAAACCACAACACAAACTACTACGACAACCTCGGTAGGCCCACAAAAGGGCAAGGAAAACTCACACCCAGTGGGACGTCGGTGACAATGATGACTATGAGAACCTTGGAAAGGACGAAAGCAATGGATGTCGAGCGGGTCTAACATGATACTGTGAAAGTTCAATCCATAATGGATCCAACACAGCCGCGAAAGTCCAGTCCAAAGCAAATCCAACACAGCAGCGAGAGTCCCGTTCACAGCGGAGCCAGCAGGAGACCATCCCATTAAATGAATATTATCAACACCAGTATCAATATTAGTTATAATTTCAGCATAGCAGTGATTAAAAATCCCTCATTGACATTATCATTAGACATTTAAAAAAAAAAAAGAACAATAGTGTCACATTGGCTTACACTTGCATCGCATCTCATAAGTTTGACAACACACTGTGTCCAATGTTTTAGCAAAGATAAAATAAGTCATATTTTTGGTTTGTTTAATAGTTAAAAAAATGTACAGTATTGCAATCAGTTGATAAAATATTGTCTTTTATAATTATAAAAGCTTTTTAAAAAAAATCTACTACTCTGCTAGCATGTCAGCAGACTGGGGTAGATCCTGCTGAAATCCTATGTATTGAATGAATACGGAATCGTTTTGAATCGAAAAATATCGTTTTTGAATCGAGAATTGCGTTGAATCGAAAAAATCGATATATTATCCAATCGCGACCCCAAGAATCGATATTGAATCTAATCTTGGGACACCCAAAGACTCGCAGCCCTAGTTGACAGTAAAAAGTTGTCGCAATTGTTGGATATAACTTTAAACCATAACCAACCATGCATCCATATAGCTCTTGTCTCAAAGTAGGTGTACTGTCACGACCAGTCACATCACCCCGTGACTTATTTTTAGTTTTTTGCTGTTTACCTGTGTGTAGTGTTTTAGTTCTTGTATTGCGCTCCTATTTTGGCGGTTTTTACTGTTTTCTTGGTATTTTGCTGTAGCAGTTTCATGTTTTCCTTTGAACGCTATTCCCCACTTCTGCTTTGTTTTAGCAATCAAGTATATTTCAGTTGTTGCTATCCAAAAAACATTTTTACCCCAAATAGGTGAAATTACAGAATCTCCCAAAGCACACCAGACAATATCTCAAGGCACACAAGTGTGCCGCGGCACAGTGGTCGGAAAACACTGCAGTATTGAGCTGGACAAGAACATATTGCAAATAGTTTAAAATGATTAAATCATTTATATTGAAATTGTTGTTAGGAGAGGCTTTGATTGGATCAAAAACATTACTGCATGTCACATTTAAACTTTAAATGGCTTTGTCCCAAATATTTTCATCTTTTCATACCACAAAGGATCCCTAAGCAAGATGCTGAACCTCAGTTTGCTTCTGATGTCGTGTAATCAGTGAGACAGCATTAAAGCTATGTGGGTATTATAAATAAATAAATGGGTTGTACTTGTATAGCGCTTTTCTACCTTCAAGGTACTCAAAGCGCTTTGACACTACTTCCACATTTACCCATTCACACACACATTCACACACTGATGGAGGGAGCTGCCATGCAAGGCGCCAGCCAGCACCCATCAGGAGCAAGGGTGAAGTGTGAAAACATGTATGTGACTGTTAAATTGGCCCTAGATAGGACACAATAACTGTTCATTTATAATAATTGCATTTAGCGAGCAGATCCTTTTTATTATTTGAAGGTGTCATCACTGATTTGTCTCCAAATGCTCTTTGCTTGTCTTACTTAAAAGTTTAGCAGCAACATAAGACTCCCCTGACTTCTATCGACAAGACAGGGTGTTGTAATTCATTTGTTATCAGGTTCATTATTCTCTAAATTTGAATTTGTTTGTCAATTCACAGAGAAACTAATCACTTGTCTCATTTTTCCTTTTGCATTATTGATACATTCTCTAAGGCGCAAGGGCAAAAATACAAATGTACTCGTATATTGTGAATGAGTCCAACACCAAATATACCTTATCGATAAATCAGAATAGTTATTTCTGCAGTAAATTCTTATCTAATTAAACATTTCTGGACATACTTTAATTATTGCATTCCAAAAAAAAATCACTGGTGAGTGGTTCTGTCTCGGGTTCTTGCTCTGACCACAGACAAAGCACCACACCCTTGCGCAGCGTTTTTACAATATGTTTAAAGCGGAACATTATCACAATTTCAGAAGGGTTAAAACCAATAAAAATCAGTTCCCAGTGGATTATTTAATTTTTCGAATGTTTTTTCAAAATGTTACCCGTCCCGGAATAGCCCTTAAAAAAAGCTTTAAAGTGCTTAATTTTCGCTATTTGCTTAAGCCACTGTCCATTTCCCTGTGATGTCACATTGCGATTCCAATACAAACAGGCGAATAGCACAGCAAGATATAGTGACATTAGCTCGGATTGAGACTCGGATTTCAGCGGCTTAAGCGATTCAACAGATTACGCATGTATTGAAACAGATGGAGTATAGAGGCAGATAGCGAAAACAAAATTGAAGAAGAAACTGAAGCCATTCGGCCATCTTTGCGTTAGCATCGCCGGTAAAATGAGCAGACCAACCGATCAGGACTTTTGCATTGACACTGGAGCAACTTAAATCCGTCGATTGGTAAGTGTTTGTTTCGCATTAAATATAGGCGGAAGGAAACGCTGGATGTAAATATAGTTTCAAATGTACATACAGGTAGCCTAAATAGCATGTTAGCATCGATTAGCTGGCAGTCATGCCGCGACCAAATATGCCTGATTAGCACATAAGTCAATAACAAAAACAAACATTCACTTTTGTGCTTTGGTTGACTTTATCGTTGGGAATGCATCTGCTTTGAGTGTCGCAGGATATCCAGACATTTTTGCCATCTCTGTGCCATCTCTGTCGTAGCATCACTGCTAAAAACCAAACGGGGGACTTTTGCATCTCTTGACACTGGAGCAACTTAAATCCGTCGATTGCTAAGTGTTTGTTTGGCATTAAATGTGGATGGAGGGAAAGGCTAGATGTAATGCTGCAATATGTACACACAGCTAGCCCAAATAGCATGTTAGCATCAATTAGCATGCCGTGCTAATCGATGCACATTCTACGTAAATAAACTTGAATCCGTCCCTGATCGTGTTGTTACACCCGACAACACACCGATGAGGCATGATGTCTCCAAGGTATCGGAAAACAGTCGAAAAAACTGAAAATAACAGAGCTGATTCGACTCAATGCGTCTGATGTGTAGGGAAAAATGACGTTGAGTACCGATGTGACGTCACGTTCTGACGTTGTCGCTCAGAGAGGGATAAACAGAAAGGCGTTTCATTTGCCAAAATTCACCCATTTAGAGTTCGGAAATCGGTAAAAAAAATATATGGTCTTTTTTCTGCAACATCAAGGTATATATTGACGCTTACATAGGTCTGGTGAGAATGTTCCCCTTTAATGACAATCAATTGTGCAAAGTCTTTTTGGCTTTTCAGCACTTTCAGGCGGCCTTGCCTATCGTTCTCCAGCTCCCTCCTCTCTCATGGTCTCCGACGCTGCTGATAAAGGGAACAGATGATTAGGTAACTCGTTCCAGCTGAGATATCCACTCACCTGTCTGCTGCTTCATGGCCGGCCCCTGCACACACCCTGCCCGCAGGAAACGTGTGAACCACGCCCCTCTCCACAATTACATTCCACTGCGTCTTTGAGTAGAAGCTTGTGCCCACTGTGGCTAAATGTCCAGTTCTAATTTGTGCGTTTTTGTGAGATTGTCTGTTGGACAATCACGCAATTAGTGGTTGATAAGGAGCCAGCCAGGAAATGTGTACATGTTTGGAAGTTATAAAAGGACCACTACTACACTATGTGGAATACAAATCTAACATGTACAAATGTACTCCAGTTTACAAACTGTAGAGCAGTTTCCTTACTTCCACATTGTTTTTCTAAAATCCCTGAAAAATATTTTAACAACAGATTGGACACGTTTGGAAAGAACCACTATGGATACAGAGCTCATATCTCAAAAATATTCAATCAATCAATCAATCAATGTTTACTTATATAGCCCTAAATCACTAGTGTCTCAAAGGGCTGCACAAACCACCACGACATCCTCGGTAGGCCCACATAAGGGCAAGGAAAACTCACACCCAGTGGGACATTGGTGACAATAATGACCCAGTGGGACGTCGGTGACAATGATGACTATGAGAACCTTAGAGAGGAGGAAAGCAATGGATGTCGAGCAGGTCTAACATGATACTGTGAAAGTTCAATCCACAATGGATACAACACAGTCGCGAGAGTCCAGTCCAAACACAGCAGCGAGAGTCCCGTTCACAGCGGAGCCAGCAGGAAACCATCCCAAAGGTAGCGGACCAGCAGCGCAGAGATGTCCCCAGCCGATACACAGAGGGACATAGAAGAAAAAGAAAAGAAACGGCAGATCAACTGGTCTAAAAAGGGAGTCTATTTAAAGGCTAGAGTATACAAATGAGTTTTAAGGTGAGACTTAAATGCTTCTACTGAGGTGGCACCGCGAACTGTTACCGGGAGGGCATTCCAGAGTACTGGAGCCCGAACGGAAAATGCTCTATAGCCCGCAGACTTTTTTTGGGCTTTGGGAATCACTAATAAGCCGTAGTCCTTTGAACGCAGATTTCTTGCCGGGACATATGGTACAATACAATCGGCCAGATAAGATGGAGCTAGACCGTGTAGTATTTTATACGTAAGTAGTAAAACCTTAAAGTCACATCTTAAGTGCACAGGAAGCCAGTGCAGGTGAGCCAGTACAGGCGTAATGTGATCAAACTTTCTTGTTCTTGTCAAAAGTCTAGCAGCCGCATTTTGTACCAACTGTAATCTTTTAATGCTAGACATGGGGAGACCCGAAAATAATACGTTACAGTAGTCGAGGCGAGACGTAACAAACGCATGGATAATGATCTCAGCGTCTTTAGTGGACAGAATGGAGCGAATTTTAGCGATGTTACGGAGATGAAAGAAGGCCGTTTTAGTAACGCTTTTAATGTGTGCCTCAAAGGAGAGAGTTGGGTCGAAGATAATACCCAGATTCTTTACCGTGTCGCCTTGTTTAATTGTTTGGTTGTCAAATGTTAGAGTTGTATTATTAAATAGAGTTCGGTGTCTAGCAGGACCGATAATCAGCATTTCCTTTTTTTTGGCGTTGAGTTGCAAAAAGTTAGCGGACATCCATTGTTTAATTTCATTAAGACACGCCTCCAGCTGACTACAATCCGGCGTGTTGGTCAGCTTTAGGGGCATGTAGAGTTGGGTGTCATCAGCATAACAGTGAAAGCTAATACCGTATTTGCGTATGATGTCACCTAGCGGCAGCATGTAGATGCTGAAGAGTGCAGGGCCAAGGACCGAACCCTGGGGAACTCCACACGTTACCTTAACGTAATCCGAGGTCACATTGTTATGGGAGACACACTGCATCCTATCAGTAAGATAAGAGTTAAACCAAGACAGGGCTAAGTCTGACATACCAATTCGTGTTTTGATACGTTCTAATAAAATATTATGATCGATGGTATCGAAAGCAGCGCTAAGATCGAGGAGCAGCAACATAGATGACGCATCAGAATCCATCGTTAGCAATAGATCATTAGTCATTTTTGCGAGGGCTGTCTCCGTGGAGTGATTTGCCCTGAAACCGGATTGAAAGGTTTCACATAGATTGTTAGACGCTAAGTGTTCATTTAACTGCTCTGCAACAATTTTTTCAAGGATTTTTGAAATAAAGGGAAGGTGAGACACCGGTCGGTAGTTTACCATGAGGTCAGGATCGAGGTTAGGTCTTTTAAGAAGAGGATGAATAACCGCTTTTTTGAATGCTAGGGGAACAGTGCCCGAGGAGAGTGATAAGTTTATAATATTTAGCACTGATGGACCTAATAATACAAAAAGCTCCTTGATCAGTTTCCCAGGAAGAGGGTCAAGTAAACATGTTGTCTGTTTTATTCCATTTACACGTTGTAACAATTCCTCTAATGTTATTTCCTCAAAACGAGAGAAACTATTTTGGAGGGCAGTATCCGCCGTATATACCATCGTATCAGTGTTAATAGAACCCCGTTGTAGCTGGGACGCATTGTCTTTAATCTCCTTTCTAATGACTTCAATTTTCTTACTAAAGAATTGCATAAAGTCATCAGCTGAGTGGGTTGAGCTACGGGAAGGAATCCCTTGTTGGGTTAGCGATGCTACCGTACTAAACAAAAATTTAGGATCGTTTTTATTACGGTGGATGAGATTTGAGTAATATTTAGCTTTAGCTAAGGTAAGCATGCGTTTATAAGTTATTAAACCATCACTCCATGCTTGATGGTGCACCTCAAGTTTAGTCGTGTGCCATTTGCGTTCCAGCTTTCTACATAATAATTTCTGAGCTCTAGTTTCTTCTGTAAACCACGGGGTGCGCTTTTTTGGAGCCTTTTTTAACTTTAGCGGTGCTATGTTATCAATGGTTTCGCGCAGGGCGTCGTTAAAGTTGTTAGTGAGGTTATCAATAGAGCCCACATACTTTGGGAATGGTGCCATTACCGAGGGCAGTAGGTCAGCAAGAGTAGTCGTTGTGGCTGTATTAATGTCGCGGCTGCTATAGAAGGTATTATTATTATTAGTTTGACGAACATGCGTCTGAACCTCGAATTTTATAAGGTAATGATCGGACAATACTTTAGTATACGGGAGTATCGTAACTTTGGAAACGGTGATGCCCCTGACAAGCACTAGGTCTATCGTATTACCGTTGCGATGCGTGGGTTCATTTATTATTTGTGTGAGACCACAGCTATCAATTACAGTCTGGAGCGCTACGCACGGTGGGTCCGATGGGGTATTCATATGGATATTAAAGTCCCCCATTATGATTATATTATCGGCGTGTGTCACTAGATCAGCAACGAACTCTGAGAATTCATTAATAAAGTCCGATATTGATAATAAAGTCCGATATTGATATTGGATATTGGCATTAATTGAAATAACAGAAGAGATTACCAATGCAATAGGTTGAAAAGAGTGTGCAGCTGGGCTTCACGGTGGCAGAGGGGTTAGTGCGTCTGCCTCACAATACGAAGGTCCTGCAGTCCTGGGTTCAAATCCAGCCTCGGGATCTTTCTGTGTGGAGTTTGCATGTTCTCCCCATGACTGCGTGGGTTCCCTCCGGGTACTCTGGCTTCCTCCCAATTCCAATGACATGCACCTGGGGATAGGTTGATTGGCAACACTAAATTAGTGTGTGAACAAATTAAAGAGATTGTTTGACAAAAACAAACTCTTTGAATCTCAGTAAAACTAAAATAATGCTATTCGGTAACAGCAGAAGAGAAAGTTAAACACAAATACAAATAGATGGAGAAGACATAAAATGTTTTGGGTGTAATAATAGATGATTAAATGAACTAGAAATCTCATATTCAAATACACAACATAAGGTGGTGTATATATGTCAATAATGAATAAAGCTAAATATATTCTTGACCAAAAATCACTTAATATGCTTTACTACTCGCTAGTGTGGCCGTATCTTAATTATTTAGTGGAAAGATGGTGAAATATTTACAAAAGTAAAGTTCATTAATTCATCTTGTTACAAAAGAGTTTGTTTAGAAAGGTATATAATGTTGGATATAGAGAACATTCAAACCCTTTATTGAATCCAAAACAATTAAATCATTTGGTATATTTGCATCCATCCATCCATCCATTTTCTACCGCTTATTCCCTTTGGGGTCGCGGGGGGCCGCTGGTGCCTATCTCAGCTACAATCGGGCGGAAGATGGTGTGCACCCTGGACAAGTCGCCACCTCATTGCAGGGCCAACACAGATAGACAGATAACATTCACACTCACATTTACACACTAGGGGCAATTTAGTGTTGCCAATCAACTTATCCCCAGGTGCATGTCTTTGGAGGAGGGAGGAAGCCGGAGTACCCGGAGGGAACCCACACAGTCACGGGGAGAACATGCAAACTCCACACAGAAAGATCCCGTGATTGAACCCAGGACTACTCAGGACTTTTGTATTGTGAGCCAGACGCACTAACCCCTCTTCCACCGTGGTATATTTGCAAACAACTAAAATTATGTACAAAGCAAACATTAACCCGCTACCCAAATATGTAAAACAATTACAGAAATCAAACTTTAAGCAACATTTGTATGCTCGTACAACAATTTAGCATACCGTATGTGGAATTAAATTATGGAATTGATTAAGCAAAGAAGTCCAACAATGAACGGATACGTCCCAGTTTAGGAAAATATTCAACTATTTATTCATGAAAACTTAATTGGTTATTTATTTGTTTGTGTTACACACAAGTGTGTTAGAAATTGCTATTAAATGGAAACGCGATAGTGTTAATTCAGCTCTGCATCTTCCTACTCCTTTTCGGGCGTGTTGTAATCGACACTGGAAATATGTGATGTACAATATTGAAATAAATTTCAACCATGAAATCAAAATCCACTAAATCTAAATCGACGTCTTGTTCCTGAGCGACAAAAGAACACACTTTGCACTACGTTACCGGCACTCTGCTTTCCTGACAGCCAACATTTTATCTTCCTATAGAAGGCAAATGACACCAACCCTTGCAAAAGCTGAATAGCTAATATTTGCACGTCTCAGCGTGAAGTCTTATTAAACTCCTAAGCCAGAGGCACGCCTATTGAGACTTTTTGCTGCTGCTTATATTTTTCCACCAGCAGGTGTCTCTAGTGTGCATTTAAAGCCTTAAGAAATGAAGCCTGTTTCATATCTAGCAAGAAGAGACCTGGGCAATTATTTTGACTGGTGGGGGGGGGACAAGTGGTAGAAAATGGATAGATGGATGGGCCACATTTGGTGGCAAAAATGTGTCTCGAAGGCTTATGTGTGTGTGTGTGTGTGTATATATATATATATATATATATATATATATACTCACATATACATGTGTGTATTAATAAATATATAC
This sequence comes from Nerophis ophidion, assembly GCF_033978795.1. Lineage (NCBI taxonomy): Eukaryota > Metazoa > Chordata > Actinopteri > Syngnathiformes > Syngnathidae > Nerophis > Nerophis ophidion. The sequence continues at coordinate 53,468,598 of NC_084621.1, read as the reverse complement.
ACATATACACACGCATATATACGATCAAAAGTTTACATACACTTGTAAAGAATATCATGTTCTGGCTGTCTTGAGTTTCCAATAATTTCTACAACTCTTTTTTGTGATAGAGTGATTGGAGCACATACAGTACTTGTTGGGCACAAAAAACATTCATGAAGTTTGGTTAAATATTAACAAAAAGTAATCTTAATATTTGGTTACATGTCCCTCGGCAAGTTTCACTGCAATAAGGCACTTTTGGTAGCCATCTACTAGCTTCTGGTTGAATTATTGACCACTCCTCTTGACATATTTGGTGCAGTTCAGCTATATTTGTTGCTTTTCTCACATGGACTTGTTTCTTCAGCATTGTCAACACAACTTTAAGAAGGCCATTCTAAAACCTTAATATTAGCCTCCTTTAGCCATTCCTTTACCACTTTTGATGTGCGTTTGGGTCATTATCCTGTTGAAACACTCAACTGACGATTTTCGGTCATCCTGAAGAATTTGGAGGTAATCCTCCTCTTTCATTGTCTCATTTACTCTCTCTCACCACCATGTTTGACGTTATCAATTGTGTTCCTGGGATTTAAGGCCTCACAATTTCTCCTCCAAGCATATTGCTGGGTATTGTGGCCACACAGCTTAATTTTTGTTTCATCTGACCACAGAACTTTCCTCCAGAAAATCTTATCATTGTTCATGTGATGTCAGATGAGACAATTGAGCTGTTTGGCCACAATACCCAGCAATATGTTTGGAGGAGAAAAGGTGAGGCCTTTAATCCCAGGAACACCCTGTCTCCGGTCAAGCATGGTGGTAGTAGTATTATGCTCTGGGACTATTCACAGAGTCTATTATTTCGCTTGTTAGCTTCCTGTTGCAGGCAAGCAATGATGACGGTGAGCTCCGTGACCGACAAACGGCCCACGGCCCGAAGGCGGCGCGTTCCAATGTGCCGCTTGTCTTTACGGAACCTGAAAGTTTGTGGAAGACGTGGCAGAACTTCCAGCAGAGCACCCTATTGCTGGAAAGAGGAAGTTTATTGATTGCTGCGCCAGAAAGTGTGGGCGCCTTGCTAATGATGCGTCCCCAAAATGCAAAACCTCGCATGCAGAAGGATGCTAGAAAATGTCGGATGCGTTGCAACAATCAGCCTTAATGCATTGTTGCAGCTCAATGATTTTTGTGTATGTGAAGTGTCCAGCCATGCTCGGGGGGTGTGGATATGCTGTAGAGAGCGGCTGGATGTGAGGATGAAAAGACAAAGGCGAGGCGTGCGGAGGTGTTGGGGGGTTAAAATGTGTGCCTGTTGACGGGTCTCAGACTCTCCAGGTGAAGGTGTCACTGATGTCATATTAATACATATGTATACTGTGTATATATACATATATGTATATGTGCATAATGTATATAAATGTATGTATATATGACAACAGCAGTATAGTTCTGTGTAACAGGAGTGACTGACTGATGAATGTGTGATCATACTCACTGTTCTTATTTTTTATTGTTTTATTTTTAACATGAATGAGTTTAACATGAGTTTGTCTGTGTCTTTGTTTTTTGACACAACATTTCAGCTGTAAAAAGTATCACACTTCTGGTTGGTTCCGTTTTTTTAACTAAATACACATTACAAACACTCACAATATGACTGATAAAATGCTGAAAATATGACAGACCACCTCAAAAAACTGAATTGAATCTTACAGACTTTTTTCTGAATAAAAGAATGTACATTATATAATTATATACAAACACCGTTTCCATATGAGTTGGGAAATTGTGTTAGATGTAAATATAAACGGACTACAATGATTTAACCCATATTCAGTTGAATGCACTACAAAGACAAGATATTTGATGTTCAAACTCATAAACTTTATTTTTATTTTTTTTACAAATAATAATTAACTTAGAATTTCATGGCTGCAACACGTGCCAAAGTAGTTGGGAAAGGGCATGTCCACCACTGTGTTACATCACCTTTTCTTTTAACAACACTCAATAAACGTTTGGGAACTGAGGAAACTAATTGTTGAAGCTTTGAAAGTGGAATTCTTTCCCATTCTTGCTTTATGTAGGGCTTCAGTCATTCAACAGTCGGGGGTCTCCGCTGTCGTATTTTACGCTTCATAATGCGCCAGAGTACCCGCACTCCTTTACTACGAAACCACTTTGTTGTAACACGTGACTTGGTATTTTGCTGAAATAAGCAGGGGCGTCCATGATAACGTTGCTTGGATGACAACATATGTTGCTCCAGAACCTGTATGGACCTTTCAGCATTAATGGTACCTTCACAGATGTGTAAGTTACCCATGCCTTGGGTACTAATACACCCCCATACCATCACAGATGCTGGCTTTCAAACTTTGCGCCTATAACAATCCGGATGGTTATTTTCCTCTTTGTTCCGGAGGACACCACGTCCACAGTTTCCAAATATTTGAAATGTGGACTCGTCAGACCACAGAACACCTTTCCACTTTGCATCAGTCCATCTTAAATGAGCTTGGGCCCAGCGAAGCCAGCGGCGTTTCTTTGTGTTGTTGATAAATGGATTTTGCTTTGCATAGCAGAGTTTTAACTTGGACTTACAGATGTAGCAACCAACTGTAGTTACTAACAGTGGTTTTATGAAGTGTTCCTGAGCCCACGTGGTAATATCCTTTTACACACTGATGTCGGTTTTTGATGCAGCACCGCCTGTTGGATCAACGGTCCTTAATATCATCGCTTACGTCCAGTGATTTCTCCAGATTCTCTGAACCTTTTGATGATTTTATGGACCGTAGATGGTAAAATCCCTAAATTCCTTGCAATAGCTTGTTGAGAAATGTTGTTGTAATACTCATCGACAATTTGCTTAAAAATTGGTGACCCTCACCCTAACCTTCTTTGTGAATTACTTAGCATTTCATTGAAGCTGCCTTTATACCGAATCATGGCACCCACCTGTTCCCAATTAGCCTGCACACCTGTGGGATGTTCCAAACAAGTGTTTGATGAGCATTTCTCAACTGTATCAGTATTTAATGCCCCCTTTCCCAATTTCTTTGTCACGTGTTGCTGGCATCAAATTCTAAAGTTAATAATTTGCAAAAAATAAAAATATATCAGTTTGAACATCAAATGTGTTGTCTTTGTAGCATATTCAACTGAATATGGGTTGAAAATGATTTGCAAAACATTGTATTCCATTTATATTTACATCTAACACAACTTCCCAACTAATGGGAAACAAACGGGGTTTGTACATTATTACATAATGTAGGATTTGTAATATTAACTATGGACCATAAAACACCGAATATTAACAACATAAACATCTCTCCTCTTTACTTCCCAGACAACTGTCTCAAGATCGATCTTTTACGAAAAAGCAAAATGCAACAAATATGCAAACACGGCAAAACATGAATTCAAATGACAAATATATATATATATATTACAGTGTTTTTGCTGAATAAAATAATGTACATGAAAATAAATAATGTGGGATTTGTAATATTAACTATGGACTATAAAACACTGACTATTAAGAACATAAACATCTCTCTTCTTTACTTCCCAGGCGACCGTCTAAAGATCAATCTTTTACAATAAAGCAAAATGCAACAAATATGCAACAAACACAACAAAACATAAACGCAAAGGATTAAAAAAAAAAACATTCCCAGAGAGCCATATAGTAATAACCCATATAGTATCACTTTCTGCAGAACAGAACATCGTTGTAGAAATCTGCTTCTGTGTCGCTCCCTGACACTCAGGTCTCAAGCTGACTGCTGTAAACAAACCCCGCCCACTCTGCTTTTTAGTCTCGTCTGCTTGGGGCTGCTATTCCGTACACTACCATAATAACCCGTATATCACTCAAAAGTGTAGATTCCAACCATAAGAATATTCTCTATATTTTAAGACTTACAGTAATTTGAAAAATGCACTGCACATCACATTAGCGGCTCCTGTTTCGATTGTAAAGGTTTAAAATATTGGACCGGGTTGAAAACTTTAACTGGCTACATACAGCTCTCGGGCCGTAATTTGCCCAGGTCTGGGCTAGAAGCATCACAAAACGTCATCTGGCCAACACATTGAAAGTGCTTAAGTACACAACTAATTTTATTTTAATTAAGTCTGCAGGCCTGTACTGCATATTTTTGCGTGGCGCAGTTGGGAGAGTGGCCGTGTCAGCAACCTGAGGGTTCCTGGTTCAATCCCCACCTTCTACCAACCTCGTCACGTCCGTTGTGTCCTTGAGCAAGACACTTCACCCTTGCTCCTGATGGGTCGTGGTTAGTGCCTTGCTGGGCAGCTCCCGCCATCAGTGTGTGAATGTGTGTGTGAATGGGTGGATGTGGAAATAGTGTCAAAGCGCTTTGAGTACCTTGAAGGAAGAAAAGCACTATACAAGTATAATCCATTTACCATTTACTGTATGTATTCTAATTCAGTAATCATTTCTTATGCGCAGAATTGACATGCAAAAATACCCTTGGAAACATATATGGTTATACAGTAAGTCCCTATTAGCAAGTCAACAGTAAAACAATCAATAGAAATAATTGGTTATATGTTATGTGTTTCTACAAAATGGCAATTGTTACATTTAGAATTTAGCAACAGCTGGGATTATTTTGGTGTTGTCAGTTAGTCAGCCGGGCTGCCTGCTGAGGTCCCCAATGTGAATCCAACCCTTGTGTACATGACACTAATTCATACCATTGAGCTTTGGTCCCCCCCACCGTGCATTCACAGCATGTCGTTAATGTGTTTGCTCACCAAACTACATATTTCGACGTAGCTCTGACGCGCGAATTGCAGAAAGCCCCTGTGAGCGGGTTAAGCGAATGCAGCTTTGATGAAGGTCAGAAGGCAACTGAGGCGTGACAGCAGAGTTCAAAGGAGTCGCAGCGTAGGTCTCGGTGATGAATGTGTTTAATGTACAGCCTCTTCCACGCGCAAGAAAACACGTGTTGTTTCGACATCTGAAGTAATTACATGCATGTGTGCAGTGTTCTCCTTACGGATGAAGCTTTAATGACGCTGGCAGCCTTTAACAAATTACAAGCTTGTGTGATATGCAACACTGAATTGATACTAATTCATAATAGATAGCATATAGGAGAAAAGGACAAGAAGAAAGGTAATGGTGAGAGCAGGTGTTGCTGAGAGAATGGAGCAAATATTCAGGGACAATAACAGCCAATGCATGAGAAAGAGTCAAAGATGCAGGAAAAATGCAGAGTCCTTGGCAGAGTTCTGGAAATTGTGCGGCATGAAACGAAGACTCGCATCTAAAGCAGCGGGAGTAAGGACGAGGGAGATACTGTAGGTGTCCTCGAAATGAGAACATGTCATCCCCACACAGACGCTATTAAGCATTCAATTCGAGCAGTGTTTTGCGTCTGAATACTCACATGCAGTATTAATGCCTTTGCTGTATAGCGACACTCAACAGCCACAAAACGTGTTGTACTGGCACAATTTAATTACCGTAGACTTAGACTTCCTTTTATTGTCATTCAAGTTTGAACTTTACAGTACAGATAAGAACATCTTGTTGCATTGGTGCATGGTAGTACAAGATAAAACAGCAATAGGTGCAGATATAAATAAATAGATTACTGTACAGATAATTATTTTGCACTTTTGCATATGTATCCACTTTTATGGATGTATGTTATATTGTCTTTATATTCCAGCCAGTTAATCCGTTTTGGGGGGGGAATTGAGGGGATTATTACGATGCGTTCAAGAGTCTTATGGCCTGAGGGAAGAAGCTATTTACAGAACCTGGAGGTTCTGCTACAGAGTCTGCGGAACCTCTTTCTAGAGTCCAGCAGTAAAAACAGTCTTTGCTGGAGATGAGGAGTCTCTGCAGATTTTCTGAGCCCTGGTCAGGCAGTGGCCTTTTGCGATCTCCTGGATAGGAGGAAGAAGAGTCCGGATGATCTTTTCCGCTGTCCTTACCACTCTCTGGAGTGACTTCCAGTCTGAGGCACTGCAGCCTCCGGTCCAGAGAGAGATGCAGTGTCAGATACAGATGCTGTAAAGTAATCAAATCCAAAAATTCTGAGACTGGAATGTACTGCACTTCTACACCGCTGCAAAGCTGAAATAATAACCACTGTACTTAAATGAACTGAGCTCATAAAACTGATATTGCCTTACTTTTACCATTAGAATTGTACTTCTAAATCCATAATGTGTGCTTTCCTTCCTTAGGGGCTTTGTTATATATTGTATAACATCAATTTCAGCAGTTAAATTAAAATGTTTTGATAACCTCAACAGAACCTTAGAAAAAAGCAGCCAGCTTGCACTAATGGGAATTAAAGGAGTCATACAACAGTCGTGGTCAAAAGTTTACATACACTTGTTAAGGTCATAATGTCCCGACTATCTTGAGTTTTCAAAAAATTCTACAACTCTTGTTTTTTTGTGATAGAGTGATTGGAGCACGTACTTGTTTGTCACAAAAAACATTCATGAAGTTTAGTTCTTTAAGAATAGAATTTAAGGTTTAGAATGGCCTTCCCAAAGTCCTGACTTAAACATGTGGACAATGCTGAAGAAACAAGTCAATGTCAGAAAATCAACACATTTAGCTGAACTGCACCAATTTTGTCAAGAGGAGTGGTCAAAAATTCAACCAGAATCTTGTCAGAAGCTTGTGGATGGCTACCAAAAGTGAAACTTGCCAAGGGACATGTAACTAAATATTAACAATGCTGTATGTATACTTTTGACCCAGCAGATTTGGTCAGATTTTCGGTAGACCCATAATAAATTCATAAGAGAACCAAACTTCATTAATGTTTTTTTTACCATGACTGTATATATTTCCCCCCAAGATTTTAAACACATCCTTATGGCCTACATGACTAATGATTTTACCAGTTATATCTTCAGTTCAAGAACATGATGTAGACAAAAGCTCCAAGTCTGTCAGCATAAAGCCAAATATTTTTTAAAATACATTATTGTATATTGTTCTAATGTGTGGCACTTTGAGACAAAAATATGTTGACAGTTTGAAAGTAAAATTTGGAGAGAAAAACGCGATCGATAAAATCGTGTAATCGTAGTGATACATGATTACGCTCCAATGCGTTCACAAAAGTCTGCGATTATTGGCAGCAAACACAGAAATCGTTCTCTATGTTGTTGTTGTCATTCACTAAGTTTCTATGCACTAAATTAGTTTAATTTCCTAAATAGTTAGTTTTTTTGTATTCTCATACCTGCGTGTGAAATCCAAGTGTGCATGCACAGTTTCTGATGCGACTATTGGTCATAGACCATGTCCTCCCCGAACACTTTTAGCACGAATAAATGAATTATTTTTTTCGGGTGACTTATGACGTCACACTAGATATCTGTATATCGTTAAAACTTGTTTTAAGAAATGCCCACTGTAATTATGGCACAGATCACAAATATTACGTCTTTAATGTGTCTGCTGATAATGAATAGCAGACAGCATCAAGAAATATTGTGCTACAAACATGACCAAGAATGTATTTTCAAAGGAATTTTCGGACGAAGAATCATGGCAACAAAATTTTGAATGTCCTGGAGTTCATTCAAAAGGCTCTGTGGATTGATGAAAGGAGTTTTAAATCCGAAGGAAAAGACCGTTTGACCGACTGATACTGTTTCAGGTGAAAGTTACAGAGTTATTCTTAATCAGTTTAGAGTGCACAAATACATTGTGAACAGGTTTGTTTGTTTACACTTTATTATTCACTTTTAATATACTGTATTCATTCTCTTTTATCTCATTTGTATTTTGTTCGGCAGTCATTTTACATTTCCTTACATTACCTTCTTAAATATATCTACATTTCTTTTTTCTACCAGCGATGCACTTCAAAATTATCTGTTATTTTAATTTGTGAAGCAACTAAAGTCTCCTCTTCACTACAATTGTTGATACCTTTTTAATGAATGGTATCTTCTTTCCGGTTGCATTCTGCACGTTGAGACTGGCGCATGCGCTGAAGGGTTCCTTCCGGCGGTCGAGAGATCTGGTTTCCAATCGAATAATCTTGGCGTGTTAGTTCCGACTTTTCAAAAGCCGATCACTTCAATTCAATCGCTTCTATTTCCGTGGAGTCTCAGTGTGTGTTTAAGAGCGCAATGCTGTGGGAGGAGAAAAAGATTTCATGTTGCGGTTTCATTTTGAACGTGCAACTAGCGTCTGTCCATCAGCTGCTGTGACTGAGAGTTACCATGCAGCAGGCAATGTGTCGGGAACGTTGCCACAACTTGTTTATAAAGTCTTGTTTGTTTACTGGGATGCTCACATTAAACTGCTAACTTTGTCAGTGTTCCAATAACATCAATACTAGCTAAAATATTTTGTAATTTCATCGAATTTAACACAGGCTGAGTTTTTGGTGAGGGACCACGATTGTGTATTAGATGTGGGAGGTTTCACTCCTGTTTATTTTTGTTGGCCAAACTGGTGCACTGAAGTACGTGGTGTTGTTGAAGAACAAAGCTGGTTTATTAGACTTTATCTTCATTAGCCAAACTGCGTTGTGCTTTATATTGATATCAAATAGTAAACAACATATTTTTTTATATCACTTGTTTTTTTCATCCCACAAAGTAGTGACTTTATTAACATTTTATGTCACATAGCATTGTGTTAATGTTGTATTGTGTATGGATCTGTCCCGATACAGCATGTACATGTACACACAGTGTGTGTAAATGTGTGTACATAACTTAAAAAATACCTCTCTATAAAAATGTAAAAATAGAGATAAAGGCATTATGTGAAAAAAAAAGCTGACACGCTGATACTATTAATGAACAAAAACACAAATATTTGTCTTTAACTTTACTCCCACCTCCAAAGACATGCACCTGGGGATAGGTTGATTGGCAACTTTATATGGTCCCTAATGTGTGAATGTGAGTGTGAATGTTGTCTATCTGTGTTGGTCCTGTGATGAGGTGGCGACTTGTCAAGGGTGTACCCCGCCTTCCGCCCGAATGCAGCTGAGATAGGCTCCAGCAACCCCCCGTGACTCCGAACGGGACAATCGGTTGGAAATGGATGGATGGATGTATAGATGTTTATCTAGAGCAGGGGTCCCCAAACTTTTTGACTTGGGGGCCGCATCGGGTTAAAACAATTTGCCGGGGGCCGGTATATATATATATATATATATATATATATCTATATATATATCTATATATATATATATATAGATATATATATATATATATTAGGGATGCACCGAAATGAAAATTTGTGGCCGAAGCCGAATAAAATTTAAACGCTTGGCCGAAGGCCGAATACCGAATAATGAATGCAGTTTTTCACAAATTTTTTAATATTGCATAAATAGCCTAGAATGAATATTTAGACATGTTTTTCAAATAAAGTAATTTTTTATTGAATATTGAAATGTTTTTAATATTCCAGTAGCCTTTGCTGTTCAAAAAAAGAACAAAGTTTTTCATTTATATTAGGCCTTCAAACAAAACATGCATTCCAAAAAAAAATAAAGTGCATTTAAGTGGATGAACCCACAACAAATGAATTATTGTCCTTTTGGCAAAAGTCTGCTTAGCCACAGTAGATATGCTAATAATGTAAACAGAAGGCTCAAGTAAATCTCAATTAAGTGTGTGCTTGTAACCTCTTACACTTATACAGGTAGCCTACACAACAGGCTAATAATGTAAACAGAGGCCCCACTAAATCTCAATAAGTGTGTGCTTGTAACCTCATACACTATACAGGTACACAACATATCCCAACGTCACCGCGTCACTGCACGTTGGTTGATTGCGTCACCGCGTCAAAAAATTGCGTCACACGCCTCTATTCAGCCTTGTTTTTAACTCATTCCACCGAAGGCCGAATGTGGCTTTTTTGCCATATTCGGCCGAATATATTCTGTTACCGATTAATCGGTGCATCCCTAATATATATATGTTTATATATGTTAGGGGTGTGGGAAAAAATCGATTCGAATACGAATCGTGATTCTCACGTTGTACGATTCAGAATCGATTCTCATAAAAAAAAAAATAATAATAAAAAATAAAAACATTTTTTTATCAATCCAACAAACCACTACACAGCAATACCATAACAATGCAATCCAATTCCAAAACCAAACCTGACCCAGCAACACTCAGAACTGCAATAAACAGAGCAATTGAGGAGACAAACACGACACAGAACAAACCAAAAGTAGTGAAACAAAAATGATTATCAACAACAGTATCAATATTAGTTATGATTTCAGCATAGCAGTGATTAAAATTCCCTCATTGACATTATCATTAGACTTTTATAAAAAAGAAAAAAAAAAGAAAAATAGTGTCACAGTGGCTTACACTTGCATCGCATCTCATAAGTTTTGACAACACACTGTGTCCAATATTTTCACAAAGATAAAATAAGTCATATTTTGGGTTCTTTAATAGTTAAAAAAATGACATTACTGCAATCAGTTGATAAAACATTGTCCTTTACAATTATAAAAACTTAAAAAAAAAAATCAATTACCCTGCTTGCATGTCAGCAGACGGGTAGATCCTGCTGACATCCTATGTATTGAATGAATACAGAATCCTTTTGAATCGGAAAAATATTGTTTTTGAATCGATAATCACGTTGAATCGAAAAAAATCGATATATAATCGAATCACGACCCCAAGAATCGATATTGAATCAAATCGTGGGACACCCAAAGATTCGCAGCCCTAATATGTATATATATAAATACCCATTTTGTACCGCGTGTCCCTTTTGGGGTCATAGGGAGTGCTGTAGCCCATCTCAGCTGCATTCGGGCGGAAGGCGCTGTACACCCTAGACAAGTTGCTACCTCATCACAGGGCCAACACAGACAGACAACATTGTCTGTCTGTCTGACAGACAATGTCTGATTGGCAACACTATCCGGGATAGTGTTGCCAATCACACTATCCCGAGGTGCATTATTGGAAGTGGGAGGAAGCCGGAGTCCCCGGAGGGAACCCACGCAGTGACAGGGAGAACATGCAAACTCCACACAGAAAGATCTAGAGCCTGGGATTGAACTCAGGACCTTCTTATTGTGAGGTACATGCACTAACCCCTGTTCCACCGTGCTGCCCTATATATATATATATATATATATATATATATATATATATATATATATATATATATATATATATATATATATATATAAATAAATAAATATATATACATATATAAATATATATACATATATATATATATATATATATATATATTCGTCACACACTAATTTAAAAGAGCTCACTTGCTGCATGCTCACCCGACTCTGCGGCACGAGCGCAGTGATGTCACGTTACCGATGAGAACATTTTAGGCAATATGATATGCCAAATGCGGCTAGGAGACAAAGAGGGTAACACGTAGTGGAAAATGGATTAGAAAGGACAGATTTATAAAAAATAATTTCCGCTGGCCGAATTGTGGACGCTGGCGGGCCGCATCCGGCCCGCGAGCCGTAGTTTGGGGACCCTTGATCCAGAGCATTTTTATTAGATATTGCAAATGACATGATAGCGTTGCTTCCACACCCTAGCAATGTTTTACCAAACATAATAAATAATCCTGATTAATAATCGTGATTTCAAAATTCATCAAAATAATCATAATTATTATTTTGCCCATAATCGTGCAGTCCTATGTACGACTACATCTTATATAAGAAAAATATTTTTGTCTATACGGACAAAAAGTGCAGTTACATCTTATATCTATAAGGTGATGTCTTGCGAAATGTTCACATTTATTTTTATTTCTTTATAGTATTATTTTGTTTTTGCCATATTACTTTTTTATCATTCTTGTGTTGCTTTCGTATGTATATTCAACTTTCTACTTGGGTTACATATTTACATTTTTAATGTGTTTGTGTGTATATGTTTACTTTTATAAAACTTGGTTAAAAGATTTCAGTATAAGTAATTTTTGAAAGTTTTGATCACATTTAAAATTACAGCGATAATGTTAACTGTGATCATTTTAGTCACAATAACTGATAAAAAAAATATTCAAACCATGACATCCTCATGTGCATGTTACTACATTACATTACATTCTGTACAAACAGTATGTCTATAAATCGGTGTTGAAGGTTTTTGGATGGTTTCTAGAGTGCTTTAAAGGCCTACTGAAATGAGATTTTCTTATTTAAACGCAGGTCCATTCTATGTGTCATACTTGATCATTTCGCGATGTTGCCATACTTTTGCTGAAAGGATTTAGTAGAGAAAATCGACGATAAAGTTCGCCACTTTTAGTACTTCCTGAAAAAGCCTCGCCTTTACCGGAAGTCACAGACGATGACGTCGCAAGTGTGGGGGCTCCTCACATATTCACATTGATTTTAATGGGAGCCTCCAACAAAAAAAGTTATTCGGACCGATAAAACAACAATTTCCCCATTAATTTGAGCGAGGATGAAAGATTCGTGTTTGAGGATATTGATAGCGACGGACTAGAAAAAAAAAACAAAAAAAAAACGCGATCGCATTGGGACGTATTCCTATGTATTTACTAGGATAATTCTGGGAAATCCTTATTCTATTGTGTTGCTAGTGTTTTAGTGAGTTTAATAGTACCTGATAGTCGGAGGGGTTTGTCCACGGGTGTCTTGACGCCATAAGACGCCATGTCTCACGGTTGTCGACGGCAGCTGTACGGACGACACAAGCTCAGCTGATACCCGGTAAGAACTGACTTTTTAACCACAATTTTTTCACCGAAACTTGCTGGTTGACATTCGGTTGGGATCCATGTCTGCCTGACCGCGCTGTGATCCATAGTAAAGTTTTACCTCCGGGAATTTTAAACAAGGAATCACCGTGTGTTTGTGTGGCTAAAGGCTAAAGCTTCCCAACTCCATCTTTCTACTGTGACTTCTCCAATATTAATTGAACAAATTGCAAAAGATTCAGCAACACAAATTCCCAAAATACTGTGTAATTATGCCGTTAAAGCAGACGACTTTTACCTGTGTGTGTGCGTAGCGCTCTGTGACAGTTTGACCCCACACTGTCACTGTTTGACCTTTGGCTTCCTCACAAACCGTGCACATTTGTTAAAAAGCTCAACATTGACACACTACAAACAGCATGCTCCACAAACAAGTTGTAAGCTGTCACTCACCATGGCTCTGCATGTCTGGCTAAAAGAGTCAGGGTGGGACTGAAGGCTATATGTAGGTGAGCACACCTGCTTTGACTAATTAGGCCTAATTTGGGCCAAACCATGATTGTCAGGAGCTGGGTGTTGCTGAGGGACATTGGACATTTGAAAGTTGTGTTGTCTAAACCTGAATACACTGTGGACAAAAGTGACTGCTTTAAAAACGTAAAAGTACTATGTGAATACTTTTTAGACATCTGATGGTTATTTATGGTTAAATTTACAAAATAACTGTTTTCTTAATTTCCCTTGTCAAATTGGTCCCAGCTAGTGGGCGGGGCTATGGGCTATTTAAGTGGGGAAAATGCCATGTTTCTGCCAGTCTGCTGCTTGTCACTGCCAGAGTAGGTTCTCTGTCCTGACCAAGAGTTTCGATCTTCATACATCAAACAACTATTGAGGTGATTATTTTGATGATGAGTTTATGTCATGATGTAACCGGTTAAATGAGTTTTGTTGATTGCTAATTTATTTTGCTAAATCTGTTTTGTCATTTAATTCTTTACTTTGATATATTTGATGGTTGACATTTTGATTTTGAATATATGTATTTTGAATTAATGGATTTATATTTTGATTATTTTTAATATGCTTATTTTGATTAATTATATATAGGCCTATTTAATGCACGCAACTTTGAAATATATTTAAAATATAAATGTACGATTATATAATACACGATACTAATATTGTCTTTATTTATTACTGTTACAAATTGTTGGTGCTTTGTCTTCCTGTTTTGTTCATCTTTTGACACTTGTTGGGATTTAAATAAATGTGAACTGTTACCACTGTGCCTTGCCATCCTTGATTTGAAGTCCGGTTTGCAAAGGTTACATTACCTTCACCCGAGGCGGGGTGTGACACGCTCATACTTCCTAAAAAGGTGTGACGTCCTGCGTACACGTCATCATTACACAACGTTTCCAAGACGAAACTCCCGGGAAATTTTAAATTGTAATTTAGTAAACTCAAAAAGCTGTATTTGCATGTGTTGCAATGTTAATATTTCATCATTGATGTATAAACTATCAGACTGCGTGGTGGGTAGTAGTGGGTTTCAGTAGGCCTTTAAAGATGGAATAGATCACTTCCCCATTACTTTCATTGTCAGGCGCAGCATACGAGCAGTTATTTTTCACTGTTTAAATTGCACAGAAAAGAGAGACTTGATAATTCTTGTCTCACATAACACAAAAAATGTGCAGTTCCCCTTTTAAAAAGATTGCCACATGTCAATTGTACAGTATTTCCTTGTATTTTCATAGTTTATAAGGTCTCAAGTGGAGGTCTCTAGTGACAACTGGGCTATACAAACCACCCACAAAGGCTACTTTTTTTTTTTTTTTTTTGCTGTGTAAAAGCAGTTCCTCGCTTCACTAAAATGCTTTCGTCCCTAGCCAAGCTAAAAATCTCGGACAAGCAATTCCAATATTCAAAAGTGCACTTGAACGCAGCAGCCCAACACACTTCCAACATGTTGAATCATGCTGACCCTGTGGGTGGCACATCAATGCTGCCAATTTGCTCTAATTACGCTCTTTGCTCAGTGGTACTGGATAAGCTTCCAGAAGCCATTCACAAGTTTCGATTGAAGATACATAACAGTTTCATAAATCACAACACAGTACAGTATATATCTGTAGGATTTGTAGACACTTTGGAATTAAAAGTGAGGTGCAATCTATCTATAAAAAATACAATTTATGGTTCAGTAGTGACAAGATGCATTCGTCTTCTAAAAAAAAAAGTGTTATGGAACACAATAAGAAACTCTTCCCAGCTGCACAAACACCAGAATGTATCGACCGACTATTTATTTTAGTCTATATATACCCAGTATATATTTAATACATTGCTTTTCAGAAAGCCTGCATAATATAGCCGATAGCAGTGGTTTTCAACCTTTTTGGAGTTAGGCACATTTTTTTTAATTGAAAAAATCCAGAGGCACACCACCAGCAGGAAAAATTAAACATTTTACTCAGTGTGCTATATTTACAATAGAAAATCGTTCTCATCAAATACTTGACACAATAGTTTGATATGAATTTAATCCATAACCATTCATGCATCACAATATTTTCTTTTCCAAAGTTGGTCTGTCACAAAGTTGCTCTATTTTGAGTTTTTGTGTTTTCCTGTGTGCCGTGTTTTAGTTCCTGTTTTGTGCTCTTATTTTTGTTGCTCTTCCTGTTTTGTTAGTGTTTTCCTGTAGCAGCTTCATACCTTCCTTTGAGCACTATTCCCTGCACCTGCTTTAGAATAGAATAGAAAGTACTTTATTGATCCCTGGTAGAAATTCAGCACCACAGTTCGCTCACAATAAACAATAAATATATATTACATATATGAATAATATAAATATAGTCTAAATATATTCTACATTTAAGTGCAGTCAAGAAGGAACATATGCATTGTGTTGGCAACTAAGACTATTTATTTTAATGTATTTATTTTTTATCGTGTTCTGTTTGTGTTGTGTTTGCTCGGTTCTCGTATTATCTTTTAACCTGCCCATTGTACAGCACTTTGGCTACCCCTGTGGTAAATTTCAAATGTGCTCTATAAATAAAGTAGATTTGATTTAAGTTGTGTTGATGCTATCCTTCTTTGTTGGGACATTGTTGATCGTTATGTGCAGATGTACTTTGTACATGCCATCTCTACTCCACACACGGTAAGTCTGTTGTCATCCAGGATTCTGTTTGTGTTTTCTTTGTAGCATGTTCAGTTCTAGTTTTGTTTTGAATAGCCATTCTTAGGCCCAGTTGCTGGTGGGGAGTGTTTGCGCCCCTCCGGGCAGGGTGTGGTCTCTCGCTGGTTTGGAGGCTGGCTGTCCTCTGCTTCTCCCGTGCCTTGTCCTCTGCTGGGCGTGTCTATGGCCTGCTGTTGGCCCGGCCGGGCTGCATGGGCCGGTGATCTCTTGTTCCCTGGGCACCACAACTGCTCTTTTGGGTTGTACTCTTTGGGTGGCTTTGGCCGTACTTTGGCTACCGCGCACACTGGGAGACAAATATGGTGTACATACAAATTCATGAATGAGAGGATTTCAGTAGTGTGTGTGAGAGAAAAAAAAAATAGTGCGGATTAAAGGTTTTCGGTAGTGTATACGAGAGCATTTCAGCCATTTATTTGAGAAATAAGGCAAATTTAGTGCATGAAAGCATACTGATCAAAACCGTTGATAGTTGCATTCTTACCTGAGAAACAGAAGGTTTTTTTGAAATATTGATTTTGAATGACAAAAAAAAAAAAATTATTCTTGTTTTTCTCAAAGGTTAAAGGGTTGGGTTAAACAAGATGTTTATCCTAAAGGTTGTGATTAAGAGCAAGTGTAATAGATTTGACTTCAAACGTGCTTGACAAAAATAGCTTGCGGAAAGTATTTATGATTGTTTAATATACTAGCAAAATGTTTTACTTTGCACATGTTTTTCTACTCACATTTATGCAAGAACATCTTTTTGTTGTACAGTATGTCAACACTTAGCTGCGACAAAAAACTAATCAGTATGTAACATAGTATATCACTGAGTTGAACTCTTGTGATTGAGAAGGCCTAAATCCACATGTTTATTGAGCAATCCGTTAAATTACACCTCTACACTGCCATTTCAGCTTGTTCCTTTAGTTTGTCATCCATAAAACCGATTGCAAAATGAAAGCCCTTGTATCGGTGAGTGTCACGCCGGGTTTATGACCAAAGAAAAGAACCAGGACGTAATGAGGCAAAAATATATTATTGATCTACGCAATACCAAAGAGCATCACTATAGTGTCCTCACTTGCATGCATGCATTCACTGCTTCCTGGAAATTACTGGACTAGGGTGGCCAAAAGTATGGATGTGTGTGTCCAAGTTATAGGAAAAGGCAGGCTGTCTTCTTATGGATTTATTACAATCTTTGCAAGCTGGGCAATGTTTGCTGGGGTCTATGAAGGCACACAAACAACTATCAGCCATTCAGCCAATATTTTATCCAGATATGTTATGAGACATCCATCCATTTTCTACCGTTCGGAGTCACTGGGGGTGCTGGAGCGTACCTCAGCTGCATTTGGGCGGTAGGCGGTGTACACCCTGAACAAATCGCCAGCTCATCGCAGGGTTATGAGACATGCAAATATAAAGTAAATACACAGAGGACGTAAGTAAAGACAATTAATGTTGTGATCCGGAAACCGGATCACATCTCTAGTCTTTGAGTCCTTTTTGTATTTTCTGATTAAGTTTGGACTCTTCCGTTCCCTGAGTTATGTGCATTTCCTTGTTTTGTGTTCATCACCATGGCGACTTCATTTGCTCCACCTGCATTTACTTTCTGACACACACCTGTTTTTGATTATTACTTTGGTATTTAAGACTGCATTCTACCTCAGTTCGTTCTTGGCTCTTGGTTTGCTACACGCAACAGTCACGTTTGTTTCTTCCTATGTCTTGTTCCGTGCTAAGTTTTATTTTAGCTTCTCGTACACTCGACACGTTTGTTTTTGGACTTTGTCACAGTGCTAGCTATTAGCATTAGCTTCTCGTGCGCTCCGGCACGCCTTTACTTTGCTGTTTGTACAAGTGTTATTTTATTTTTTGTATATTAAATCTTCTCTTACCTGCTACCCTGCCTGTCTGGTCCCACTGCATCCTAAGGTGAAACCTCAATGCGTTCCAAATGTGACAGTTAGCTCAAATATTTCTACAAACCAGGCACAATGATGCAATATGTACATACAGCTAGCCTAAATAGCATGTTAGCAACTATTAGCTTGCAGTCATGCACTGACCAAATATGCCTGATTAGCACACCACACAAGTCAGCAACATCAACAAAGCTCACCTTTTTGCATTAATGCACAGCATACAATGTTTGGTGGACAAAACGAGACAAAGACGTAGTGGAATAAAACATGTCTTTCTGTGGCAGCGTCGGAGAAAGTTATACATGTATAAAAACTATGAAGAGTTCAAGGAACTAGTACTCGCTAAATACTCTCATCAGTGAAGCAAAAACGCAAACATATTAAACGGTGGGCTTTCTAACAATTGGGAAGGTTTGTGTCATGTTTGTCTTCCTACAGAAACCATTTTTCCATTTTCATAGGGAGCCACTAGGGTGGCGCTATGAAGCGGCATGCGGTTCTAGAGCCGCGGGTTGCCGACCACCTGACCTAGACCAATCTATCCTATTTCTGCATGGATGCGTCTTTCTATTAAATGTGATTTTGAGTGTTTTGCACAAATGAGTCATTAAACAAGTTTGTCCTTCTTTTCCAGGCTTCATCCATACATGTGGAGGCACTTTAAAGGGAAAGAACGGGACAATAGAAAGCCCAGGGTTTCCATATGGTTACCCTAATGGAGCAAATTGTACCTGGGTGATCGTTGCAGAGGAGGGCAACAGGATTCACATAGTTTTTCAGTCTTTTGCTGTGGAGGAAGAATATGACTTTTTATCTTTGTATGATGGGCACCCACACCCAGCCAACTTCAAAACAAGGTAAGGAAACCCCCCTGCTGTTTTTATTTTACCTTGATGTTTGCTTGTAAGACAGTGGTGTGATGGAAGGAACTGGCTTGGCATCCAATGCTTATATGATTGTTAGGTGAGTCCCTCCAATGTTTTTGCTGGGGTTTTTTGTGATTGTCGCGGCCTAATAGGTTTGATTTCCCGGCAGCATTTCTTTAAAAATTGAGGCGACAGTTCTGATGTTCTAAGGGTTTTTTATAACCCTTAACTTTAAAATTAGGGGATTTCAACATATCCCAGAAAATATAGGCATTTTAGATTAAATATTTTCAAACGTTGACTGCAATTAATCTTTTTCAACATGCCTGAATTTGCAGAAGTTGTTACCAAAAAATTAAACACAAAGTGCATGTGCAATACAGTTATTTATCTAAAGAAGAACT